>NC_051182.1:54184207-54284206 GCF_013339695.2 Rhipicephalus sanguineus
TTAAGAGAAAAAATACATGGGGTGAAGAAAGTCACATGCGGGCCCCGGGCCCCTAGCAAAAGGTTCACGGGCTTCGTGTTTGAGACCCCTGCAATAGACCATGTTTTATTCCCCCTCCGCCAAAGGAAAGCGAATGTTATGATACTGGTTGACCTCCCTGAGTTTCTCTCATTTTTTGTCTCCCTTTGTCTCTCAACTCAATTCAGGTGTTCTTTTTGAATACTTTAGGATTAGCCGCTGAACACTATGCTGTTCCTGACTTGTACCTGTTGTATAAACCTCTTGTTTGGGTTAGTTGGTGCATTATTGAACACATAATGCAGAGCTGCGAGAAAAAACATTGACGAAGACAGGCAATTGACAATTCACATTTGATTCCCCGTAAATTATAATTTTCAATCAAATTAAGTTCACTAAATTCAATGTAGTTTAGCTCTATTCATGCTTTGATCACTTCACTGCACGTTGATTCCGTTCATGCTCACTTTAATTTGTTCTTATATTCATGTGACGTCATAGTGATAAGCCTTTTAATGAAGCTGGAGAAGGAGCCAAGCCCTTCGTGTTCACGAGATTTTCCTAACGAGAAGTCATTAAACAACGTCACGTGTGAACCCAAACATATCATCAATGGAGCCGAAGATTGAACCCAATGGCTACCACATCCAATCGGTCGGAGCCACCCTTGTTGCTACGCCGATTCTGCGCTCGTTTTCTAATTACTTGAGTTAGAAACGCCCCAAAGAAGTGAAGTGATGTGGTTGCTATGCACTCTTTCAGTCACAACGCATATTGTTTATTTCAAGAAAAGGTAAAATTTAGGCTTAAAACGAGTTTCTACTTTTAAGGTAAATTAGCGCAATGCTGGCAAGCGATGTCATCGGAGCACTGTGTATAAAGCCAGATGTACGTACACCGTGCAAATAAATCCAGCCTGTTTACCCACCGTAATTTCTCTAGGTATTCTGTCGTTGTCCTTCTGAATCAATAATCAGAATCGTAGGTGTACGTAATGCCAGCAAGCAATTTAAGAAAGGTTACAGATGCGTCACGTCGTTTAGTGAAAAATCAAGCAAGGATTCCGGCAGACACCACGCACGGCAGAAATTCGTGTTATGCTAAACATTCAGCAATGTAGTGGCTACGGCTCAATGTTCGATTTTTTAACAACCTGTTAAGACATGCATGCATACTAATTATTGAAATCCACAATTTGTGAACGTGATGATAGCTTACCTGGCCCGTCGAATACATTTCGATGCCTGAGGGTAGTTCAAATACCGTTGTTAGCACTCCATTGAGTAAAAACTTTGACGTCACTGATATCGAAGATAGATACAGCCCGCGAGGCGCTGACACACCTGTCAATAATAGCGCTAGTTGGCGCATTCACTCAGAAGCTAGCAACGCTACATGTGGTTGTTATGCTAGTAAACACAAGGCGATGTATGGTTGTACGAGTGGATCACCGAAAATCCGCAAGTGTAATCAATATAAGTCATGTCTGGCTGAACGTAGAGGCCTATAGCCCACAGTAAGCAATGTTAACCAGCTCTGGGAAAGACTGACTCGCGTCGTCGTAATCGTGTGAATGGAATAGGTAAGGCGGGCTTACTTGGCACGGTAAGTTAACTGTTACGAATACTATAGTTTGGCTCATAGTCCAACCTGACGTAGGCAATTGAGTCGGACTGCTGACTTAAGTTGTATCGTGGATTGTTGAATGCTTCCTTGCCAGCATTCCTGCGGGATCGAGAAACGCTACACGCGTCATTCATAGTGGTAAGTGATGTGATGTCAGCAAACGCCACGAGCGCATGCGTGAATGTCTGAGTTACATGACGTCACATTGCAGTTGCCTACTTAAACGACTAACGCAATAAACCTGTGTTCATTCCTGTCTCGCGTGCCTGTTACTTCAGTGGCGACGAGGTGATTAACCCCCACGGCCAGGGAACAGCATGGCGACGCATGCCGGGCCACCTATTTTTGACGAAGGGGACGACAAGTGGGAGGCATATCAGGTGCGATTAGAAGCTTTCTTTGAAGCCCATAATATTGACGATCCGAAGAAGCGTCGGGCCCTACTGGTTAGCGCCCTGAGTACCAAGACGGTAGACCTTCTGGCAGGCCGCTGTGCGCCTGAGAAGATTCAGAATCTGTCGTACGAAGCAGCAGTTGAAAAATTGGCTGAATACTTTGCGCCGAAAGGCAACGAGATAGCGGAGTCTTATCGCTTTTTCACCAGAAATCAGCAAGCTGACGAGTCGACCAGCGATTTTATTGTCGAGTTACGGAAGATGGCGCAAAGATGCAATTTTGGCGAGGCGCTTGATAGAATGCTGCGTGACAGGCTTGTCTGTGGTCTGCGGGATGCTGGCGTTCGTCGTAATCTGCTAGCTAGGTCCACGCTCACACTGCAGGAAGCAGAGGATGCGGCATTAGCGGCTGAGATGGCGGCACGCAACGTACAGCAGATGGGAGATGGACCAATCACCAACGGCGTTAATGCAGTAGGAACAAGGGAAGAGCGACAGAAGTTCTCCAGAAGGCCGCAGCCAAGGCGGATGACACAATCCAGCAACGAGAACCAGACCGGCTGCCTTTGCTGCGGAAGCGACTCGCACAAGACCACCAAATGCAGGTTCCGCCGCGCTGAGTGTTTTTGTTGTCGGAAGAGGGGACACCTGGCTTCAATGTGCAAATCCAAGCCACGCCAAGAAAACGTAGCTCACTGTGAGGAACCATCCTCGGACAGCGAGGACTACGGGCAGTTCCTGCTACACCTCCGTGAGCCGTCGACAGGAGCGGTTGGGCCATTATGGCGAACGTTGCAGTGGAAAGGGGTGCCCGTGAAGATGCAAGTGGACACAGGATCACCAGTATCAATCGTGACATGGCCAACTTATACCCAGCACCGTCGCCGTTGGCCCGGGCTCGACAAGTCATCGTTACAGTTGAGTTGCTTCCTCGGGAGACTACCAGTGAAGGGACAACTGCAAGTTCCGGTCACCTACGGTGGGAAAACCGTCAACGCGACGCTAGTGGTGCTCGGCTGCTCAGGCCCAAACCTGTGTTGGGCGGGACATAATTCAAGCATTCCAGCTGACCGGAGGGCCAGTGCTCAACGTTGACGTCAAAGACGGTAAGCCACCAACTGCTGACGAAATTTCCATTGCTGCTACGCTGAAAGAGGAATATGCCGATCTGTTTTCGTCAGGGCTAGGATTAATTAAGGGTCACCCAGTTCATTTACAGTTGCGCGAGGGAACCGTACCGCGATTCTGTAAGGCCCGTTCGGTGCCATACGCGCTACGAGAGCCTGTAAATGAAGAAATCACAAGATTGGTTGACACGGGCATATTGACACAGGTCGCTAGCGCCGAGTGGGCGGCACCACTCGTTCCTGTTGTCAAGAAGGACGGTTCCATCCGCTTGTGTGGCGATTTTAGAACGACAGTAAACACAGCATGCCACACCGAGCAATATCCTCTGCCAAAGATAAGGGATATATTTGCAAAGTTAAGCGGAGGGGAAGTTTTCAGCACAATAGACTTGAAGGATGCGTACAACCAGCTTCCAATACATGACGCCACAAAGAAGCTCTTGGTGGTAAACACGCCAAAAGGGTTGCATTGCTTTAACCGGCTACCGTTTGGGGTTGCATCAGCACCGGCTGTTTTTCAGAAGCGAATGGAAGCAATACTGCAGAATCTACCGGGAGTACAAGTCTACCTGGACGATGTGGTTGTCGCCGAAAAAAGAGGAAATTGCGACACGTTGCGGAAGGTGTTCCAGCGGTTCCGGGAAGCCGGTGTTAAGCTGCACCCGCTCAAATGCAGATTTCGTCAGCCGGAGGTGGAATTCCTGGGTCATCGCATTAGCGCCAATGGCCTGAGGCCAAAGACTGAAAACATCGAGGCTCTCTTACGAATGCCTCGACCTACTTGTGTGACGGAACTGCGCGCATTACTAGGCGTGGTTACGTATACAATGCATTCCTGGGCAACCTGGCTGCAATACTTGCACCGTTATACGAGTTGTTAAAAAAGAACACGCCTTGGCAATGGGAAGCTAAGCAAGAGGAGGCATTCGAAGCAGTGAAACGGTTGATAAAAAGGGTGCAGGTTTTGACCCACTATGATCCAGCCAAACCACTTATCTTGGAAACTGACGCATCCTCGTGTGGGATCGGAGCAGTCTTGTATCACAAAGTGGACGGGGTAAACAAACCGATCGGGTTTCGATCTCGCACCCTATCTTCAGCCGAGCGAAATTATGCCCAGATTGAGCGCGAAGCTTTAGCGGTGGTATTCGGCGTGACGAAGTTCCGCGAGTACTGCTGGGCAACAATTTACATTGATCACGGATCATAAACCGCTGCTGCGCCTTTTTAGTCCTGATAAGCCAATACCGCCTTTGGCAGCAGCAAGAATACAGCGCTGGGCTCTTTTACTCGGTGGCTACAAGTACTCCATTCAGTACAAACCGGGAAAGGACGTGATTGTGGCTGACGCTTTGAGCCGTCTTCCCGTGCAAATACCACACGATGACAACACAGTGAAGTCGATGTTGAAAAACGAACGAGAGTATGTGCTGCTCGCAGACCATTTAGACACCGGGCTCGTGTCGTCACGCAATTTGGCCGAAATGACAGCACGTGATGGCATGCTCAATCCTGTGATGCGTTACATTCGGGAAGGCTGGCCAAGGAAATTGCCGTCAACACAAGAAGCATTGCAGCCGTTGTTCCAGAAGAAAGATGAGCTGACGTGCAGCCACGGGATTGTTTATTGGGGCCATCGTGCCGTGATACCCGCCGCAGCTCGGAAATCAATGCTACAGCTCTTGCACGATACGCACCAAGGCATGACAGCGATGAAAAATCTGGCTCGAGCACTTTTCTGGTTTCCCGGACTTGACAAAGAGATTGACAGTATAGTGCACGCATGCGAAGTGTGCCAGCAAACTGCAGCATGCCACGCGCGCGAGATCCGGTTCCGTGGCCCGAGACATTGGAGCGATGGTCGAGAATTCACGTTGATTTTGCAGGGCCAGTGGAAGGGCGAATGTTGATGATCGTAGTGGATGCACATACCAAATGGATCGAGGTTGTACCAATGAAAATTACCAGCGCAAACAACACGATCGAAGCCTTGCGGGGCATCTTCAGCAGATTTGGGTTGCCACGAACAGTCGTTTCGGACAACGGGCCCCAGTTTACAAGTAGACAGTTTCGCCAATTTATGGAGGATAATGGCATTGTACACCTACGATCTCCGCCATATCATCCGCAATCCAATGGGCTGGCAGAGAGGGCTGTACGAACTGTAAAACAAGGGTTGCGAAAAAACGTGCATGGGACCCTAGAAAGGCGCCTGGCCCGCTGGCTACTGCGTTATCGGCGCACCCCACTCCGAAACGGAAAGACACCAGGATTCATGCTTCTTGGTTTTGAACCCCGTTCACTGTTGGACAATGTTGTCACGACCTTTTTCTACTGCAGGTGCACCTCCCCGCAGACATTCGGCTGCAGAACCCGTATGGTGTAAGAATTATGGTGCAGGTGACAGCTGGAGACCCGCAGTGGTGCAGACTACAAGGGGCGCCCGCCTAAGCACGGTCAAGACGGAGGACGGGGAACTGTGTGAGCGTCATGAAGATCAGCTGAGGCACCGCCCGGAGGGGCATGCACCAATAGCCTCGGACGGCGAAAGCGCCGGAGAAGTGTCGGCACCAACAACCCTAATTGGCGAGCCTCTGGCGAGGTCTTCGGGTTCCAGCCCCCTTCCCGCGCACGTCGCAGAGCCCGAGACAGGACCTGCCAACACCGGAGTCCCGGAAGATGATGACCGGTGTACTGCCAATGCGGGACCCCCGGCAAATCCAGTTCGCAGATCTAACCGGCGTCGTAAGGCGCCAGACCGTTTCTAGATCTCCCCCTTAAGGGAGAGGAATTGATGTGATGTCAGCAAACGCCACGAGCGCATGCGTGAATGTCTGAGTTACATGACGTCACATTGCAGTTGCGTACTTAAACGACTAACGCAATAAACCTGTGTTCATTCCTGTCTCGCGTGCCTGTTACTTCAGTAAGTAGGTAATATTGATTCCCTTATGACTGCCCTGTGTATCCAACATTAGATAGAATTAGCTAAAACAAGGCATCACTAGCCAAAAGTGACCGGCAGCGAACATCGTTCAGTAACAGGCAACGTTAATCCAACACTGCAGGTGTTAGCCAATACTAGCCTATATTTAGGCAGCATTATCAAGTGCAAGCCGACTTTATCCGAATGCAAGCCAGCATTTTCCACCAATAACCGAAGTTAGCATGCGGTAGCAAACTTTGGAGACAAACAAAAGCAAGGCCCGAACATTTTTATTATTTATTAGGAGCGAAGCACCTTAGTACCCAGCTTTGTCGTCGACTGTCACTGCCACTGTCACGGTATATAGAAAACCGTTGCCATAGTCGAAACATATGTGTGTATGTTGTTATTACGATTATGATTATAAAGTCTCGCATAACGGTCATATGCAGCACTAAAACACTCCTGAAATATAAAAAAATGAAATCCAGTAATAAATAAAGGCACCAAGCACCCGAAATGAGCCAATCTGGCCATGACAATTCTGAATTATGTGAACGGTGGGATGTGGATGGTGCCGTGCCTGATAGTTTGTCTTCAACGAGAAACCCTAGAAATGCTTTCGTCAGAGCTTCAGTCGGAGACAACTTTGGAAGTCCGCGGCAATTCCACTTGAAAGGCGAGAGATATGTGTGTATGTTGCGATTACAATTACGAAAGAAAGTACAAGCACAAACACATACTATTCGGCGACTTAAACGCAGACATTATAGAGAGCGACTGGATTATGCAGTATGTGATGTTTCGATACGCTGTACGATGCATTTCATATGACTGGCAACAACCAAGAACCACCCGAGGAACATGCATAGACCTTGTCTTTGCCAACTTTAGATTTGATCCATTCGAAGAACCATTGGCTCTCCATTTCACAGACCACAAAGCAGTAATAATGAAGGGAACTCAGAATCCGGAACTCAAGACGATATACGAGTTATAACAAGAGGATTAAAATAGAAGAGTATTAGAGAGGAACCAAATAAATATATCTTTATGGCGGGAGTACAAAGTTATGTTTTATGGTTTTGTTAAAATTTAATACTGGAAATAACGCGAAAATCACCTTTGTAGATAAGTTGTGTATCCAGGAAGACCCAAAGTGACGCAATAATTATCGCTGTCAGCCACACAATTAAATAGGATTGAATAATGAACTTTTTAATAAGTCCAGCAAGCGGGCATGTTTCTAATGAAAAGTTGGAGCCAGTCTCGTTTGCAAGACGTTGAGGAGCGACGCAATGTTCCTCCCTGATGTGACGAGCATTCATTGCTTGCTCTCGCCATCCGGTACACTCTTAGCAAACGACCACTTAAAACAACGCATATAAGGCGGAAAGTAGGTGACATTTTCGACGCTTATAAATGGCTCTCTAAGCGGCCTACTTATACAGCTGTTTTATGCGGCCTCTGGCTAAGCGGCTCTTTCTTATGCGGCCTAAGTTTATGCGGCTCTTCCATATGCGAGGCCGTCTCGTTGCCAGAAGGCACTTTAAATGTGACCGCTTAATGTAACGCATACCGTCGATTTGGTTAGGCGGTATTTCAGGTCAAATCTGTCCGGCTTATATACGGCTCAATATGTGGTCGAAATATATGTGGTTTTTTTCGCAAATTCTCAGAAAAAAAATTCGTCTACATTTTATTTGATCGTGCAGTCTTCCTCTTTTTTTGGTCTTTTCAGCCTTTCAACTCATGAATATGCATTTACACAACACAAGAACACTGCACAGAGGGTCAAAAACCATGTATCAGCACACACACACTCCACCACGGGATTTGAACCCTGGCCAACCGCGCGACAAGCAGACACTGTAACCACTACGCCACCGCACCACACGGTCTGGGTGGACTTCAGCGGCTTTATATATGCGCTTCACGTTATCTTGGACGATTTTATGATCGGTTAGAACGCTATAATTTTGCATAAGTGAGATGCATCGTTCGCGTCTATATGCGCGGGTATACGTGTGCACGACCTTAAGCGAACCCTCGCGGGCAGTCACAGGCAGCTTGTGTGTGGAATTATGTTTCTCGTCCGACGGCTTGCGTATCCCGCACGGAGACAGAGGTGAACGATGAACGACGCGTTTCCGAGTGCATTTCCATTTGCCCGCATCATACAGCAGCCAAACGTGCCCCGATGTGCAACCAGCCGCCAAAGAAACGTTTTCTGCGATGTTTGACGTAGTACAGGCGGTGGAAGTCAGCTGATCTCATCTCCACACGGCGAAGTACAGTCTCCCACGTCCTTCGCGAGCATCGCGTTGATTTCAGTGCGTTTATACGGACAGTATTGTGTAGAGGTTCATATCAGGTAATCGGATTAAAACACATTATCGCTTATTCGCGCAACAGATGGGTTTGGTGTAGTGCAGCGCGTACGGGGCGACGGGCCAGCTTTCAGAACGGGCGCGCTCATTTCTCTCCGACAGGTATAGTATATACAAGAAACGTTGTTGTTGAGTCGAAAGAACAACGAGCCTTCACAGAAAAAGAATGCAGTCTCCCGAGCTCGAGGCTGACGGCGCCGACGAGCGATGCCGTGGAATTGTCATGCTGGGGAGGACGGCGGGTCGAAGGTTGTTCGTTCTCGTGGTTCGTTCGTTGTTGACAGTTAGAAGTGATGCTCCCCTTAGCTTCCAAAAACGATGAAACGTAGTGCATGACTGGCGCGGAAAGAGCACGCATGAAATCGCTTGCATCACCGGTTACAACATATGGTTCCTACCCAGCGTCGCATCAAAAGAAGCTAGCAATGCTTGAAATCGAATGAAGTCACAATATGATCCAGCTTTCAAGGATAAAACCATGCTATTCCTTCAAAAGTCAGAAGCGGCCTGAAGGATTCAGAAGGATCATGTGAAATATCATACTGAATAATGCAAAGATTAACTTGAAACATTCTAATATTTAATGGGCGCTGTTTAATCTAAATAACAATCCCAAATTAAATATGCACTTGTTTTGCACCTTGAAGGTTCATGAACGTTAAGCTCTACAACATGTCTCAGTTGACCGCATATCAGCGCCGAAGAGCGATCTAGTGGAGGCCTCGTGTTGGGGAACCACCCGTTGTCGACGAGTGAAAGTGATTCTTTCCTTGGCTACGAGATGTGATCGGAGCGACAAGGGCCAGTATTACTTCACTCCACGTCATCCAGTTGAGTATGCTTGGAGCTTAACGACGCTTAAATGTATAAACCAGCAAAATGCTAAAAGGGGCTGAACTCGGGCAGTAATCTTGACTTCTAGGAATAAATGTTCACCTGTCCTAAAATGTGCAGTCAGTAGCATCCTGCTTGATTCGGATCATGGGACACGACGTGTAAACGTATAATACTAAATAGTAGATATAGAGGAACAATTCTTATGCTCAATAGGTGTATAATTGCTAATAACAGCCGCAAATAAAAAGCACGCTTTCACACTAATAGTACACCCATAAATATTGAGCTTTATGTGTTCCAGCCAACCTCCCACATGTTCCATACCAGGGGCCTAGCCAGAAATTTTTTTCGGGGTGGGGGGGGGGGGAGGTCAACCATGCTTTGTGTATGTTTCTGCATGCGTTTGCATGTCTGTGTGTAATATATACGCAAGCAAAATTGAAAATTGGGGGGGGGGTAGGTTGAACCCCCCCACCCCCCCTTGACTACGCCCCTGTTCCAAACCATGTAGCTTTACGTGCACCTTTACTTAAATATGAGCTGTCATACAACATCCTTAGCTTTGGCTAGTACAGCAGCTAATACAAACTATGCTTGAGAATTCAAGATTTATTGCCAGTACCAACACAGGCTATACACAGAAATATTCTGTAGTAGTTCAAGCGCAAGTGTTGCAGCTTTTTTTCAGAATTAGCAGCTCATATAGCGCTCAAATAAGCACGCAGACATACACGTCTAAATGTGCAGCTATTATTCTTTTTTACGAAGAACTGCGCGAAATAAACTTGCACAAGGAGACGCACGGACAAGCGTCTTCGTTGTGCCAGTTTATTTCACGCAGTTCTTTGTAGTCATGCATTACCAACTTGCCCAGCGATCAATTCTTCGATTATCCTTTACACGCAGCCCACTTCCACGGCAGTTACCACGGCACACCATCTGTCAGACATCGTGCCACATGAAGGGTATTCGCATATAGTGCTAGATTCGTCCTTCACTAATTGTTGAGACCTGAAATGTATTTGTTCTTTTTCTGGTATCATTTCAAAACATGACCTTTTCCTTGCAGTGTTGAGACATATCTTTGCAGTAAGTTAGGCATTGTGTCCAAATCCATCACTGTGCCAGCCTGGCACTTAATTATCAGTGTAGTCTATGTATGTGTGTGTGGTTATCATTGTATATATCATAATCGTCACCCTGGAGCACCTCCAGGGTGACGATTATGATATGATTATGATATGACGATTATGATTATGATAGTCAGGCGAACAGCCAGGCAAACATCTCGAGCATTTCATTAAAACATTTCTCTCTCTCTCACAGTCAGTAAAGCTGAACACAAGTGCACACTTTTGTAGTTTGACATATTTTATTTTCAACAAAACTGTGCAAAAATGTATACACCAATACAGCCTTTGTAAACTAATAACTGAATCTTACACCCTTTTACAGAAACATGGTAAAAAAACAACTTCGAAAGAGGTGATCATATAATTGAACAGAACGATTTCTGTTTTTCTACGCTTTAGGGGCTTCAGGCCTTCTCATCTGACTACAATTAATTGATAATGACCTAGCTTGAATTTCAGCACGCCTATACGAAGAAAAAAATATACTTTCTTGCAGAGTGCAGGTCAATACATACATGGAAAATTGCACCACATAAATGGCAGGAGCTACCTAAATGCCTTCAATTATAATAACTTTACTTAAACACAATAAGATAACACAGAATTGACTAGAGTAACAAAGAAGTATTGCAAGTAAGTGGGCCTTGATCGACGTCATAGATGTAGCCTTGGAAACAGACGAAGGGCCTGAGGTGTGCTTCCTGCCTGTTTCTGGCACTTAATTTGCAATGTATGAATAGAATACACAGTGAAAAAAATTCTGTTCTATATCATTAGCTGTGTAGTGCACGTAGGTACTATGATTTACCACAAATGTATAACTAAACCAGATACCCTCTATTTAGTAGGCCTGAAGTTTGAGGACGCAGCTTTTCGGTAGGTAGAGGCTAATAAAATTTCAAGACATGGGTATCAGCTGTGCATGAACGACAAGTGATATGCTAATATAACACCCTATTACATAGGACCTTTCATAGTACACGCATCAGAAATAATACGATGATTGTGTATGTTATACTCCGAGGAAAACTACAAAATGAACAATGAATATGTATATATGAACACACACACATACACACACGCACATACAGTTATTATTGCACATGATATCTGCCACAGATTTCAATGCTAGTGTACCTGCTACGCAGGTATCCTCAAAAGAAAGAGCATTGAAAAGTGCATGAACATAAAAGAAACTTAAATGTCTCTAAAGTTTGTGAAAATTCAGCTAGCCAGCAGCCTTATCCACCCAGCCTAACAATGTAGCAAAAACACACAAATGAAATAAAACTGCACAAATAAAGAACATAAGTTAGGCGTTGTCCTTGAGCTTGTCGAGAATCTTCAGCAGTTTACTGCTTGCCCAGCCGCAACATGGAAAATTATCTTCCTTGTGCAGCAAACTTTGAATTAGTCCCAATGTTTGGGCGAAAGCAGACGGGTAGGTAACATCCTGTATGTAATGTACGATCAAACACAAGAAAAGTGCCTTTTCAAGAGTGCAGTCATCTTTCATGGTAACACGCTCGTCCTCAGCACAAAAAATAAGCTTTGTTGCCGAGCTCCAAACAATCATGGGCCCTGGCAACCCATGGACATCTGCAAGATACTGGAAAAAAAGTAATAAAAACTAATATATGTTTTATGTTCTGCACACCACATCTTTAACAAAAAGCTAACAATTCAGAGGTAGTGGATGGATGAATGCCAGCACTAAAATATTGCAAGCTTTTGATGCAAAACCGTGCATAAATTGACATTGTTAATGGCGTGGTTTATGTCACAGTAAATAAAGCAGTTTCAGCAACCCCGATGCGCAGCTATAAGTGGCATTGCTTGAAATTTTGCTAATGCATTCAAAGCAGCCACAAGTACAATTTCAGATCTCACAAATGTATAAGCAAGCGTTTCTTTCTGTTTCGCATGCAATGTTCATATCATATATCTGTTCCATGAAAATGGGCAAAAACAGCAGCCAAATGAGCGCACTGAGATCGTAAGGTATAGAAAGCAGAGCCTTGGCTTGCTTCAGTAGTAGGCTGAAATGGAGGCCTGAAGCCACCTCCCAATGATGACATATCACAGGTGGTGACAGATGGCATGTGAGTTGGGCATGTCCTGTTGCACTAAACTTGAGTGCTATAGTGTCACGCTCACAGGGCAAACCCGGAAATATCTTGTTTCTCTTTCTGTTGGGAAATGGAAGTACCACAGGACAATCAAAAAGGGCCGAATGGATTCCCTACATTGACTTACATGATTGCTTATGTGTGTACGCCTTTGTGCATACAGATGTACTTGAACTATCTTAAACTATTTTAAACAAAGGAATTGACTGGGCCCTATTCAATGGCAGAAAAGGAACTCTGCTACAAACAAGGTGGACGTAACGACAGAGTCCACATTGAAAAAACTAAAGGCCATGTCCACACAAGGACACATGGCAGTTACCAATCATCATGTAAGGTGGCTACGCATAGGCTAGTATAAATATTCTTTGCAGCACCAAGGAAACAAACTTCAATCTACATGGTTGTTCTAATACTGAAATTTGACATATAATCTTTCGTTCAGTGAATGATACAAATTACATTCAGTGTCAATGTCAGAGTACTTAAGCAGACTCAAAGGGCCCACTTTGTGTACACAGAAGCATGCAGTGAATGGTGATGTTGTATATAGACTAATATCACAACTTTGCAGGTCCTTTCGGCTGTCAATGCACACGTCTGAGAGTGGTGCCACCACCTGCTTATTGAATATTGTCTTTCTTTCATTGAAATTAAAGCTCTTTTGCAGAAAAACATTCTTGTATTCAAAAGTATTTCGTGTTTGCATATAGCATATTTAATTGGGCGTAAAATTACCATGAACACCTCCTTTCAACGTGGTCTTGACAAACATATGTATTTGTCGTCTGGTCAGACATCGAATAGCTTTTTTTTTCAATTTCATATGCTGCGCCGAAAATTGCCCCATAATTGTGACAAAAATGTCGTGCGAAAGAAAAATATTCCATGGAATGAGCTAGCTATAGACATAATTGTAATTTATCAACTCTCCTCCAGAAGCAAATATCTAAGTTATATCTGTTGCAGTACCTAAGCGCTGATAAATAGTTACATTGTTTACTAACGTTTTACGATAGTCATGCACGTACAATACTGATTCCATGTTTTGAGCAGTATATGAGAGATAGATCCGCTTCAGGTGCACAATTGCAGATGCTGGTTAATATCGTTCTTGATTCGCTAACCACATAATAGTGAGCAATAGTGTTCTATCTATAGAGACTCCTTAGGAGCGGTGCTTTGTTTCTAACAGCACAACACAAGATTGGGAGCATCGAAATAATCTCACCCAGTCGAGCATGGTTCACGGGGCAGTGCCCGCAGTAGGAGCACCAGGCAACTTGATGTGGCACGCCTGGTTCCCCTGGCTGGCGGCTGTACGCGAGCAATCTGATGCACTCGCACTCAAAATCGCACAGACACACTTTGCACTCACACGTGCCATCATAACTGCACGCGCCTCTCTGAATGCCTTTGACGTCGGTCGAGGTGTACATCCGACGCAGCAGGGCCTGATCGGCACTGCCGAAACGTTGAAGCACGCCAAGACGATCCCGGCACCGACTTCTCAACGAAAACAGAGACCACGCAAGGAGCGGGCGCAAAAGAGGCGGACACCGCTCGACGCGCATGGGAATAAGTTAGCAGCGTGAGCAGGGAGAGAACGTGATCAAAGGTGAAAACTTCCTTCGCACGTTGAGTTTGTAGACGTCGCGGGCGTTATTTGCGGGCGCCGTCTTTCCAAAGCACGTGCTTCGCACGTAATCAGATACGATCGGCGAAGGTCAGGCAGGCGCTGGCTGTATCTCGAGTTCACCAGCCGCATTCGGCGCCAACACAGGAAACACTACACACGTCAACGTGGACTTCCAGCCTTGAGCAGGCTTGCTCGGCGCTGTTGCTATAAGTTTCCCTCTCGCTTGTCGCCGCGGCGCCGATCTCAATTTCCCGCATAAAACAACGGGCCCTGTATAAGCGTTGCGTCCGCTTGAGAAATTTTCGCGTCAGTAAACACCGGGCTCCATATAAGCGTTGCGTCCGCTCGCGGCCGCATATAGCGGGCCCAGCCCGTCACCGCAGAATTTGTCACGCTTAATGGCGATTGAGAGCCGCTTATATGGAGTGTAACAAAAGGGTAACCGTTGTCATGTTTGCCTATGCCTTCGACCCGTTGTCAGATTAAACGCCGCATGCACCTGCCTCGGCACGTAGGGGAGGAGCTTTGCGCCAGTGTTCACTGTCTTGCACGCGCAATCTTGCAAACCGGAATTAAACTCTGTAGCGGGATATCTCGGGGCACATACATGGTAGAAGAATTTTTCCAAGAGGGACTGTGTAGAAATGCTACTATAGCTACAGCTTTTAAATACAAGCATGCCCCCTTCCTGCACTCATTAAAAAGTGCATTATTCAATCTTAATTATTTGGGCAGCTGACAGCAATAATTATATTCTCACTCTTTGTCCCTCTCGATACAACAACTTATCTGCAAAGGTGATTTTCATGTACCTCCCATTGCTGAATTTGAAGAAGACCATAACGCTGAATTTTCAACACCCTGTATGTATACACTTTGTCACTCAATTTACGTTCGCAGTTGCAATGCGCGAGTGACGTACGATGACATACCGGCAAGATACCCAGTGCTTCGCCACTCGTAATGATTCACATTAGTGGAGATGCGGTGAATTTTTATTTGCATCTTTATCGATTTTTCCGTCACGGACAAGATTATGATTTTTCGCTCGCAACCAACGACGCCGACACCGAAATTTCTGCAAAACGAGCTCTTTAACACTATCGCATTAAAACGCAAGCTATTTGCGGCATTCTGAACTCTATTGGATAGTGGTGACTGATGGGAGGCGATATAGGTTACTCAGCCCTCTACTATCGGTGAGCTGTAAACAACTGTGGCAAAAAAACTCATGAGGTCCCTCATGCCTTCATAAGGACCCTGATGCTTGAAAGCCGTATTCTTCTTTCTACTGAGTCGATGTTTTTTTTTTAAAAAAACAGATTGCTGTTACTTCACATGATTTAGGCGAAGATAACGAAACCATTCCGAAAGATCCCACGTACAGGAGAAATATATGTTGCGCGAAGCAGTCACGAGGGAACTGGCTACGGGACACCCTTTGTCTTTGATCAACGTATTACGAGACGCATGGATGCATTCACGTAAATTGAATATCAAAATAAGTAGGCATTTCTATTGCGAAACAACGCGAGCATTGTCAGCCTACGCGCCCTTCTGTCCCGTAAGATGATAATCGCCGTTATTAAATGAATCAATAAACCGAAATCAAAGAAGTCGCACGGTTTCTTAAGCATTCCCAGATGACGATTCGAAGGCGAAAGCCATCTTCCTTTCCTTAAATGATGACGTATTATTATTGCAGCGCCCCTCGCCTCTTGCGAAAGTTTTCTGCAGCTAAAGAATTTTTGCAGTGCTTCAGTTATCGTGGAAGTTTTCACGTGACATCGTCGCACCCAGCCACAATATCATGTGATCACCTGATGTCACGTTGCTTGACGTTAGAGTGACGTCTTGATGAAGTCACAAAGTTTATCGATATGGGAAGCGATAATGACATTTTATGATAGGTGATTGGGTGGTGATGATATTTGCATCACTGGGGCTGACACCGCCGGAAGTCAATTTTCGCGTTTGATGCGGCATCTAAGGCCCGTATTCACAAACGCTCCTCGACTCGGCCCTCCACCTCGACTCCGTGGAGTTGAGGAAAATGCTTCTCCTCAACTCGAGGGGCGAGGGACATTCAAGGGTGTCCCTCAACGTTTTCTCTGACAAGGAGCCCTTCACGAAGGCGTCCTCCACCTCAACGCACTTGAGGGACGCACGGAGAAGAGAATATGCAAATTATGCTGTCTAAAGCATGCCTGGAGCCTCAAAACAAGAATGATTCTTTTTATTTTCTATTCTAAACAATTGTTGTACGTTTTTTTGAGTCGGTGATACAACGGAGGAGATGTTATCGTGTGTTGTGGCGACTGAGCTACTGACGTTGTTGTGTCTGGCAACATAACAGCCTAGTATGCGATCGAGCGGTAGCAGGTTACGATATTACTTCTTTACACGCATCGAAGATCCCAACACGTGTACGTGCCGCCTGCATATTATTCTGTAGGCAATGGGATCAGTAATTGCCCGCCCGAGACGACCATTTGGAAAGGGACATACGCAGTGTGCTCTTATTTTAGTTCTCGCACTGAAATATTCCGCTGTCAGGTGGCAAACAAGTATAAAATGGTGTAAAACAGAAGACCACAACAACTGAATCTTACCTTGACCTGCTCAACTTATATTTCACGGCATAGATTCCATCGCACTGAAAATGTGATGCAACGATTGCTTCGCAGACGAACGAAATGTAGCAGAGGACCAAATGTTGCAGACGACCGCATTTCTCTGCGAGCGCCGTCTGTTTGTAAATGAGTCGTTCGCACCTGTAGTTCATTTTGGTTAGTTTTAACAGCAACAAAAGAGAAAAGTCTGAATTTACTCAATGTAGTTATTATAATACAAAAATTTATTTTAACTAGCAACTTCCTTGGGTGCTCGATGCTGTGCAAGGGCCCTTGTGCATGGCAGACGACACAACAGTCGGCTCGTTGGTGCGCACTGCACGCGTGGTTGTCCGTGTTGTCCGCGCACTGCACACGCGGTTGTCCGCGGTTGTTCGTGCTCGACTTGAGCGGGAGAGATGTCAGGAGACTTGCTACGGTGCTCTTCGTAAAGCGAAACCTTGAGAGAAACTCCGTGTCCCTGTAATCTTCTAAAGGGTAGTGCCTAGGCACACAATTCGTGGCATCTGACTCTCTTGCAAGTTCGTCGGAAACATCATGAACATGAAAAGCGAATTCCAAAAAGCAGTCAAGTGACGGTACGTCTGCCATGTTTGCCTGCAAACTGTTCTGAGGAGCGCTCAAGGGAGCTTCTGACCTACCTCGAGATTCTCGAGGAGCACACTGAGGATTCTCTCCATTCGAGGAACATTTCGAGTCGAGAGTGATTTCTGCAACGCCAGACAGTCCTCAAGGATCCCTTGAAGTCGAGTTTTGAGTCGAGGAGCGTTTGTGAATACGGGCCTAAATCTCTCGCCTTTATATATATATATATATATATATATATATATATATTATATATATATATATATATATATATATATATATATATATATATATATAATATATATATATATATTATATATATATATATATATATATATATATATATTTCTGTGTGGTTGGCGCAACTACTACGACTAATTTCTGTGTTGTTGTGAATCTCGCGAGGGCTGTGTTCATCATCCGAGATCTAAAAATAAGCATATATACACAAAGGAGTACTTCATAGCGGTGTGTTAAAAGCGTGTTGTCGTTCAGAAGGCTAGCAGTACTTTCGCGCTGTGTCGCGCACAGACCATCATTAGCCGCGGGCCAAGAGGGCTTTCCATCAGGCTTTCCAATCAGTTTCGCTGAGGAGTAGCGGGAAGAAACACGCTAGACGTGTCGCACGTCTTGGCGCGTAGTACGCGAATATTACGTGCAGCGCATTAGATACTCTGGGATTATAATAATTTAGTTTAAGTATAGTGCTTAAGCGACGTCCGGTCTGATCCGTTCATTGCATCTTATCATCTTGCCTGTCTGACATTCAGTGTATGTAAACACTAAAAGATTGGTCTATTTTTGTGCATTGCTTCGTAATGGTAGCTTCCGTTGAACTATTGAGATCGCTGCGAGATCGAAGCAGTCGAAAAGTCTAATATCTTTTCTGAAGAAATGAATAGTGGTTGTTTCTGTAATAACGGCATCTGATGACTTGGCAGCAGAGTCATCACGAGCATTCACTTGTTTGCCGCTGTGAGCTGCTAACCGCTATAGTAATACATTATGGTGAAGTTCACAAGCAAAATTTCCTAGCGCGTGTTTACTTCGACTAGTTTTTATGCGTGTGCAACGGCTTGACAGATTACAGTGGAGTTGTGAGCCGGAGAATATCAGCTAATACTAATGTCTGCAATCTGCAATAAATGGAAGCATACTCCACAGTGCAGACAGCTTTGTTTCTGCAGTGGAAGAGCAGTGGCACAGAGTTTCAGAGATGGTGAGGTTCGCCGGCGGGATCCGCAGACATGTGCAGGTGACCATACACGTCGTGCCAGTCATGACTTGTCATGCCGCACATGTATTCAGTGTCGCTCATTCATGCATGTTTTCATGCATTTATGGACATTCTTTTAAATAACATGTTGAATGTTTTTCAAGTCGATTTATTCAAGAATGGAAGCGCGTCCAACTTAAAATTTTCGTTTGTTTCTGTGCAGTAAAACGGTACGTCAGTGGCTACCGTTTGAGAAACAAGTAATATATGTTTTAAAATGATGTTTCCAAGATGCTGTGGAAATTATGAGGCACTGGCTATACCTATTCAAAGAAAAATCAACATAGCCGGGCCATACAGATGGAAAAAGCAGGGTAAGTTATGACAGACTCCTTCACGTATGCTGTTGGTTTGGAGCAGCATATCAGGTCTGTTCGTAGGAACTATAAGGCCGACGCGAGCTATGAAACCTGCAGTTACTAAAACTCTTCTTTTAAGAGCAGCTCATCTGTGAATCTCGCAACGACAGTCAATTTCACTTGCACGCATCTTCCTATGGTGCCGAAAGTTAAAGAAAGCTTAGTACTCTGCGATACCTAAATGCGTGCCTGAAGTGTTTCTGTAATAATAAAAATGTTGCCTTCATTCCTTGGGATTTAGTATTCATAGTGGCGGCACCAAAATAAGACAGGTCAATATTGTTATGACCTTAATGAAACGCCGGTATAAAGTAGTTGTGAGTGTTCACCCCGAAGAGCACGAGCTAGTAGCTACTAGCTCGTGGGGGGGGGGGGGGGGGACCGCAGGAGAGGAGAAACATCTGGCGTATTTCGTTAAGCAGCTGGCGTCTTTTCGTTTTGCTTTAGAAACATCTGGCGTCTTTTCGTTTTGCTTTTAGAAAACATATGGCGTCTTTCGTTGGTTTATTTCATCAATCAACGGCGTTTTGAACAAAATTTTCATTGTTTAATCACGCACAGGAGAAATCTCACCAGGTACTACCTTGGAGGTAAACAATGGCTGCTAATGGGAATGAGAGACAGAAGAAGTCGGCTTTTAGCTAACACTTACACTTCTACTTCTACCAACGTTTCCTACTGGAACATGCCAATGGCTGCTAATGGGGAATGAGAGCAGAGAATTCGGCTTTTAGATAACGCGCACCCTGCGAATTTTTTATTGTTCAACAACGCACATGAGAAATCACTCACCGGCACCACCTTGGAGGTCAAGATCTGGTACTAGCGTTAAGACTGGTTACGCACCAAGACGGGGACGAACGGGTGCCGCTTTAAGGAGCTTTGCCCCTGAAACACGATAGTAAAGCGTGCCCTTACAGAAGTAACCGAACGTTTACTGTACATTGATATAACAGAGTTTGCACAATGTGTATTGATGAGTGGCAGCTAGAGCACCGCTTAACATAATTGCACCCACTTTGATGATTGGTGGTACATATCCATCCTGACGACTAAGGTCCATGTTAAATGATTAAACAAACCCTTGTGGTAGCTGTAGTAGTCAACGGTGAAAGCGTAAGCAGAGAACGAGGTGTGATAGCCAGAAGAGCGTCGAATATTGGACGCAGAACTTGGTCGCCATCCCGCGGCCTGTTAAATGTGATTGAACACCACGAAAACGCAAAGCGCGTCGTGCCGCCCAGGTAGCCCGGCCGCGATTGTTGTCGGGGCGAGCGCGTGAGCGTGCATCGCCGTGTCACAGCCAGGTGAGGCAGGTGCGCGTCGCAGAGCCATTTTAGGGGCGAAGCTCCTTAAGGTGGCACCCGTTCGTCCCTCGTAGTTGTAGTCGTAGTAGTCGTAGTGCGTAACCAGTCTTACGCTTTCACCTCCAAGGTGGTGCCGTGGGATATTTTTCCTGTGCGTTGTTGAACAATAAAAAATTCGCAGCGAGCGCGTTAACTAAAAGCCGAATTCTTCTGTTTCTCATTCCCCATTAGCAGCCATTGGCATGTTCCAGTAGGAAACGTTAGTAGAAGTGTAAGTGTTTGCTAAAAGCCGACTTCTGTCTCTCATTCCCATTAGCAGCCATTGTTTACCTCCAAGGTAATGCCTGGTGAGATTTCTCCTGTGCGTGATTAAACAATAAAAATTTTGTTCAAAACGCCGTTGATTGATGAAATAAACCAACGAAAGACGCCAGATGTTTTGTAAAAGCAAAACGAAAGAACGCGAGATGTTTCTAAAGCAAAACGAAAAGACGCCAGCTGCTTAACGAAAGACGCCAGATGTTTTCTAAAGCAATGGTTTTCTAAACAATGAAAATTCACAGCGTACATGTAAAATTAAAGTGAGCTGCAAGTCGTCATAACTCATCGAACCTCTAGTATAAACGCGCCCGATCTCACGTCGGTGATGATGTACTGGGCAGAATTCACGGGAGATTCACGGTTTACCGATGAACCTCCGCAGCTTCGCCCACTCATCATCATTCACTCCGTGGATAGACTTTTTGGTTTGGATTAGCGTGATGCTATGAGCGAGGCCGACGCTTTTGCGACGCTTGCGCTAAGGTCGCCACCTCGCGGTGTATTAAGGCATTGACAAAATTGAACTTCTATTGAAAATGCGCCGAAATGGACGGACGAGTAACGCGTTGCAGGTGCTAATCGCAGAGGCCACAGTAATGACGAAATACTTTACCGCTCCCAGGGGGCAACACCACCCCTCCGATCGGGGGAGTGGTAGATATAAAAGGCGCGTTTGCAAAGCCTCCAGAGCCTGTGACCGTGGCGCAGTGGATAGCGTGCCCGGCATGTGTTGTTGCAGACCGAGCGGTGGTGGGTTCGACGCCCGTTGACGGAACTTTTTTCTTTGCCGCCTGATCGTGTGAATTTTTTCGACGTCATTTCCGTGACGGAAATACGTCACTGAAGCCTTGGTGGACCCAGGCAGAAAACATTTTCGTGTTAAAATACAATCGACTCACAGTATAAACTACTCTGTCAGAGAGTGAAGAGTGATGGTAGATGATTAGGAAACTATGCACTCTACTGTCGGTGAGCTGTATTCAAGGGTGAGTTATGTTTAGAACATGAAGCGCTGTAAACTCTACTGTGGGAGAGCAGTATTTAGCTGTGCCTAATATTGGTGGCGGAGTCATTTATAAAGATTGTAGGTTGACGATTTAGAGCATGATAGCTTTAGTATTATTAGGAGATGTACTCTACAGCGGGAGAGCGGTATATACAATTGAACCCGCATACGTCTAACTCGCAGAAAAACACGCGAATTACTTCGATATATCACATAATCCGATGTAAAACTTTCGAAGAATTCACCTTATTTTCGGGGCAAATTTCGGTAGTACGCAAGTTAGCTTCATGGCACTGTTCACGATAAAGGCATGGAAGGCGGTTTCACGGCAATAAGAGTTTTATGCCGGGGTCCACCAAGATTTCAGCGACGTATTTCCGTCACGGAAATGACGTCGAAGAAATTTACACGATCAGATGGCAAAGAAAAAAATTCCGTCAACGGGCATCGAACCCACGACCGCTCGGCCCGCAACAACAGATGCCGGGCACGCTATCCACTGCGCCACGGTCACAGACTCCAGAGGCTTTACAAACGCGCCTTTTATATCTACCACTCTCCCGGTCGGCGGGGTGGTGTTGCCCTCTGGGGGGCGGTAAAGTAAAGTCATTCGTCATTACTGTGGCCTCCGCGATTAGCACCTGCAACGTGTTACACGTCCGTCTCATTCGGCGCGTTTTCAATAGAAGATCAATTTTGTCAATGCCTTAACAAACCGCGAGGTGGCGATCTTAGACCAAGCGTCGTAAAAGCGTCGGCCTTGCTCGTAGCATCACACATATCCAAACCAAAAATAGCTCTGCGACGCGCGCCTGCCTCACCTGGCTGTAACACTGCGTTCCCCGCTGACGCGCTCTCTCCGACAAAAAATCGCGGCCGGGCTACCGGGGCAGCACGACGCGCTTTGCGTTTCCCTCTGGCCCTGCCGTGGTGTTCAATCACATTTTAACATGCCGCGCAATGGCGACCAAGTTCTACGTGCAATATGCAACGCTCTTCTGGATATCACACCTCGTTCTCTGATTACGATTTCAGCGTTAACTACTACAGCTACCACAAGGGTTTGTTTAATCATTTAACATAGACGTTAGTCGTCGGGATGCAGATGTACCACCAAGCATCAAAGTGGGTGGATCCACGTTAAACGGTGCTATAAAAAAATAATGATAATAATATCTGGGGTTTAACGTCCCAAAACCACGATGTGATTATGAGGGACGGCGTAGTGGAGGGATCCGGAAATTTCGACCACCTGGGGTTCTTTAACGTGCACCCAAAGCTAAGTACACGGTGACCGGTGCTATAGCTGCCAGACATCAATATGCATTGTGCAAACCCTCTTAAATCAATTAAGTTACTTCTGTAAACATTCAGTTACTTCTATAAGGGCACGCTTTACTTTCGTGTTAATCCGATTCCTATGACGGAGGGATCAACCATCTTTTTATTAATTTTCAGTTTTTCTCTGTTTGTACATCGGGGTGCGGACTACAGCAGGGGCTTGTTATACCTGAGAAAGTATGATATCAATGCAAACAGCGTCTCAGTACCGTCATCCGTAGCTCTCGGGGGCAGGATGTCTATTGTGCGCCTAGGCCGCAATGTCAGCCTTCTTCTTCAAAATCCTACTCAACATGCTCCTTGGTATGCTGGACGCAGCGGCGACGTCACGCTCCTTTTCTCCACGTCGGTTTGTGTTGATCATAGCCAGCTTAGCGGCAAACAGCATGCTCTCCCGTTTCACTGCAGCCGTCACGTTAACGAAGCGTGCAGGGAGTCTCGGAGAAGCGTACGGCGACTGCGCGCATTGGCCGATGGACGCGAGGTAGTTTCGATTCGCTTCGCGCGGCGCCCTCCTAAACACACCGCTCGCGCCTCGGAAACGTCCCCATCAACGAGGAAAAGACAACATCTTGGGGTGTTTCGCACTGCCCGATATTCGATCTATGAAGTGTTCTGGCCGTTTTTCTTCGATGTAGCCGTTAGTTTTACAACTCGTTGACGTTAAAACACTGTTGTGTTCAAAAGTACTTCGATATAAAGGATAACAATATTTAACCATGTTCGATATTTGCGGGTTTGGCTGTAGTTGTGCTGCAAAAATAACAAGCGCGCAATTTCTGTGCTAATAATTTCGAGCACCATAACAGAGTTTGAGAATTGGGGCCCCAAGGAGCATGAAGACCGAAGAAGTTTGCGAGCCGCCAGGGCGCATGTGCAGAACCCGAGCCACTCTTGCGCTCGCGTTGACCCAAGGCCCAAAAATCGAAAACTAGCGCGGGTCCGCAAGGCATCCTGGGTAGAGAGCGACACGACGCAGACGCAGCGTGGGCCACGACGCAGTATGGCCCGCGTGTAGAATAATTTTAGTTTGGCCACGTTTGGCGCCCCGTACATTTGACCCAACGCAGCTTGCCTTTGATCCAAACTCTGCTGCTCCCCCGAACGCAAGAACAGCCTGCCCAACGCAGCTTGTAGAGCCAGCGTCTTGGGTCCCCAATTCTCACACTCTCTATTTGTTCTCTACCATGAGAGAGCAGTATGACGTCCCACTGCATTATTTTCCCTCAGGACGATGTTCTATTGCCCATGGAGCCGAATCGATGACAACCTTGCACATAAGACTAACCTGTTTAGCCATCGTTCCTTCTCAGGGTATGATGCCAATTTCCGCCTGAATACTTAATTAGAAACTTTGAGCCGTGTAACGAGAACAATTAACTGAAAGACAGGCGAACCTTTATTCACATCTTCTAGGCGAGCATGACGAAAGAATTCCGGCAGACCCCACGCGCTGCCGGAAAATATGTTATGATAAATGGTCAGGGAGGTGGTGGTCATGACGCACAGATTTGCTTTGACTCGCACGTTATGCAGCAAAACCAAATTGTCCAATTGGAGTAGTCGGGGCGCAAGGCGCGCTTACCTGGCACGTCGAATACACTGTGACGCTGTAGGGTAGCTAACTGTCCGACAGAACATCGGCACATGAGTTCGATCGCTTACAGAAAGAGAACGGAAAATTATATGAAACATCAATTATTGTTACGGGGGGAGGCTTAGTCGAGGGCCCCACTAGGCCTTAGCGTTCTATTAAACGAAGTCGATCAGCGCTTGCTGGTCAAGGTGCATGCTGCGGTGCTCTCACGTGACTATAAAAAAAATCGGCAGATCCCATTACGTGGGAGTCGATTTTACACGAATTTGGTGAATTTCTGCGGGATGGAGCAGCGCAACATGATGAAGTTCTGTTAGTGCATACTTAATATCTATAACATTATGACTACACTACTATACCAACACTCGTATAGTAACCCACCGCGGTAGTCTATTGGATGTGGTAATCGACTACTTATCCGAAGGTCGCGGGATCAAATGCCGGCTACGGCGGCCGCATTTCATTGGAGACGTAATGATAGAGACCGGTCTGCTTAGATTCACGTGCACGTAAGGAACGCCAGGCGGTCAAATGTTTCAGAGCCATTCACTACAGCGTTTCTGAAAATCATGTCGCGGTTTTGGGGACTAAACCCCCGCAATTTTTATTAACATTCGTGTATTTAGTACTAGTTTTAAGGAGGCTTCACTGCCGATATCTAAGCAACGCGAGACAACACTAAGTGTAATTGATAGTTAGCGAATTCTATTGAGCGGCAGCCAACAACAATAAACCATAAGAATGTGCTCGCCAATAATAGTCCATAGTAAGGCAATATTACACAGTGCAATGCAACATTATCCGCGAGTACCGAAAATTAAAGAGCTTGCTGTAACACTATTTCAGCATGGTCAGAAAACGCTGCCTATGAATAGTCGAGGCTCGTGATGAAACGCCAGCCAAACATTTTAGCGCAGCTCACGGCCTGGAATTTACAATTCTCAAAATCAGTGAATAATCGTACCCTCTTCTATCTACAAATTATGCCATAGCATATACCCAAATGACCACGCCATATACCCGAATTTCAAGGCCATTGGCTGATTTGAGCATCGTGAGCTGCATAGTTAATGTGGCCCCTGCGGGAGACCGGCAAGTGCGCGCTCGCGATCACACTGAAAGCAAGCCGCGCCTTCGAAGAAAAGAAAAAAACAAAGAAGTGCTCAAGGTCATGACGTGACGCGTGACGTAACTCCTTTCCCCCATGCCATGGTCGTGGGTACGAGAGGGGAGAGAACGCAATTACAGCCTTCGACAAATCTCCGTAAGTCCGCTCGTACTTAACGGATTCTAAAATGTTCTGCGGCGGTCGATTCCTGAGCCACTGAACTCTGTCAATGAAGCCATCCGATGGTTACTTGGAAGACTGTTGCAGTGCCCCTTTAACATGGGCTAGCCAGCACTAGGACACGTTTAGCCGAAAGCTAATCACCACTATCCAACGTTATCAAATGCTACAGCAAAGATAACAAATATAAGAGGGAAGTTCTCTTAGCAAGTTGTTGTTCATGTCGAAATAACTTCAATAAATCGCAGTTGCATGCAACATTCCCTATGCATTCTTCTAAAAAAAACTAGAAGGCGATACCCATCATCATCCTGTTCTTATTCGATGTATTGAGCCTCCCCCTTTCCCTCCCTCCAAATGTTTCTGCCCCTAACGTGGTTTTTCACTGCCTTTATGTTAAGTTTCATGCAGCTCACCTGGTTTGGCACTACTTCCGTAAGCGGCGAATTTTGACCAGGCGTCATATGATGACATCGAAAACTTTGGCAATCTGTGATGTCATCAGGTGATGATGATTGTTCGCATCACTCGTGTTGACAGCGACGGTTAATTTTCGCGCTTGATTAGGCGTCTCAGGCTTTCGCCTTGAAATGGTTAAAGGTTGAGTGTCTATATGCGCTGTATGGCGATCACAGTAACCCGTCTAGCTATAAGAAGCTTAAAGGGACACTAACGAGAAACAATGATCGGTTTATATCGATAAATTCTGCTCTGAGAATTCTAATGTCGTTAATTTCGCCATCATAGGTTTATTAATGGAGGAGAAAATCAAGTTCAAAGTATCATTTTTAAATTTCGCGCCGAAATCTCACCGCGTGACGTCACGGACTTCAAAGTGAATTCATCGCATTTTGGCGCCATTGGCTCAATAAAATTATCCCAAACGTGGTATGTTAAGTGTATGGCCCCCTCAGAGGACAATGTACTTCATTATTACCGATTAGGAGCTACGCAGTCCTTAGCAGGTGCCGTCAAAACGTGGGACGTCGCGGCGAATCCTGCGGAAACTTGAAGGTGGCGTTGCCACGCACATTTTCATTTTGCGTGTTTTCTCGCTTACTAAGCGTCTTCTCGCAGCAAAGCGTGGTGTTTTTGGTATCGTGAAAGAGTATTTTACTAATATGAGAAAAAATCGTTTCCTCTTCAGTGTCCCTTGAAAGCAGAGCTGTGTTTAGAAAAATTTATTGTATCACAAACGGTTAACATCAATAACAATTGAACATGACGTTTTCTTGCTAGAAATACGTTCACGAGAAAGACAAAACATAATTCAGTAACATGGACATAAATAAACACATGGAATGACGCGGAGGCAACACGTACAATTGATTTTACAGCGAGCGTGAAAGGAGGAAGTGTGTATGGAGCCAGTAGTACGTATGCCCTGCACATATAACCAGCCTGTTTACCACCGTTATTTCCCTAGGTATCCTTTCATTGTCCTTCTGAATAATTAATTAGGATGGTTGGTGTACGGAATGCCGGGAAAGGAATTTAAGAAAGGCTCCACATGCTTCCCACCCTTTACTATAAAATGACCTAAGGATTTCGTCAGCATTGATCTTATGAATGAGCAAGGGAGTGGCTATGGCTCACTGTTCGACTTTAAGCAACGTGCTCCGAGATGCGTGGATACTAATGTGCAAATCCACAATTTGTGATACCTAAGGGTATTGCTAGGGTTCCGTGTTTTCGGAGCTTTTCTTTTTCTTCAAATTGGGAGTTCAATTTTTGCATTATTCTCAAAATTCCAATATCTTAGATGAAATGATATCTGAACACGAAAACATCACAAAACACGAAGCGTTCTGGCAGAACAGCACAGAAAACGGGACGAAGAGAACACAGGAGACAGCGCAGTGTCCTGTGTGCTCTTCGTCCCGTTTTCTGCTCTGTTCTGCCACAATATCCATGAACCAACTAGCCCATCAAAGAACACTTGTAGCCGAAGCGTATTTTAGTTGTCTGGAAGGTTTGAACGCGCAAATGCTACAATACAATACACGTACGTTTGTACGTATTACAACTTGCAATAGACGCAAGCATAATTTGGAAGGTCCGTATATTCGATGTCGTCTGGCGCGTCTTAATGCCGCTAGGGGACCGTATATCAAGATGTCTCGCTCTCCCGGGATCCCTACATATGTTTGCGTCTCTCGCTCGACAGGCCCTTCGTTAAATGTGTAATGTGTGCAGTCTACCCTATTGCAAAAACCAGCGCCGTTCCAATGCCCCCAGCGTGATACCAGTACGTTTTATGGCACTGGATCTCACTGGGAACACTGGTATACGGTCGAGTTCACTGGGACTCCGGTGAAAGCACTGGGAAAGAGCTGGGTCGCACTGGTAGGGGCACTGGCTCTGCCGCTGGCGCTCACTGGGAAGCGCTGGAGACGCTGGAATGTTCACTGGCGTGCGCTGGCACATACTGGAGCCTGCACTGTTTCTGCCAGTGCCGCGCGCTGCTTTCAGATTGTGTGCGGCGGAATGCTTTAGTATCGTTGAATATCGCATGTTTGATTCGATGGTACCGATAGATGCTATCCTAACGGGTCCCAAACATGTGTCACAAATTCTAGCTTGGCAGAGAAAGATGATCAGGTGCGCGCTATTTTCATGATATACGTGATACGATAAATCACGGTCAGTGTTAATGTTTCCCTGTCGAATATGGAGAAAAATATGTTAATAACCAAAAGCAGCCAACACTGATCATTTTGCTTTCTAGCACGCTTTTTTTTATTCATGCAGTGTCAATAACGTCGTTAATGTTTGCGGGGCACGTAGCAGCAATGAATACACCTTTTGTGCATGCCGCGCATATATATCAGTTTTGCATCCGTGATGTCTTGCGGTAATGACTTCATATTGTAATGTTTATAAGTCTGGAGGCATCGGTCTGAACATACAGAGCAAATCGTTACATCGCCGTAGAGTTGGCAAGAAGTAAATGAGCTCTGGCTTCGCGAACCCTCCCAATGGAAGCCAGATAAACAGAGGTTGTTCGATATCGCCACACCGGAAACGCATCTCGGGCAATTCTTGCACTTCCACTTACTTCAGCTATACCTTAGGTAACAGTGAAAAAGGTTCCGAGGCCAAAATGCAGAAACTTCAACCATCGCAACTCATTTGCGCCGAGATCGGTCCTACCCAGTGCGACTCCTGCAGCGAGCGTTAGGCCTAGCGTACCGGCCGAGTCCGTCTACATGCCACCGGCGCTTCTTGGTTTAAGCATACGCAATTCCATCGTGTAAAAATTACTGTAAAGTATAATCTGGACATCCGTTAACCTAAATTAACCATTTTTTCTTGTGTACGGTGTCCGCGCAAGGAGCGATGACCATCGATGCGACGAGCTTTCAGCAACGAACGCAGGCTCATCGAAAGCAGCTGGTCACACTCACCGGTACTTCTCTGACTCATACGTCAGAACACATACCTGTCAACTGGTACGCGTTAATGAACTAACACACCGGTAACATTTTTCAACGAATTGTGTTTGTTTTTGCTGAGCGGTTTTATAGTTGTAGGTATCGATAGAACTGCAAATCAGAATACAGGCACGCCCGCCCCGCAGTAATATCGTCGCTCGCGCGAGAAAACTACTCAGTATGAATTTGTGTAGGCGCGTGTTTATCGAATGAGTCATCATAAACCTTCTGTACATGTTCATGATTAGCAAGGGCGAGAAACGGCTATTAAAAATCGGCAGTAACAGCCGTCAAACTGTGCCCTGCTCCTCAATCCATTTGATATTTTTCGGAGTTAAGAGGGGAATTCTTAACTAAAATTAGCGCTCTTCCCATTTTGGGTATATCATCCGTTGCCGGCAACCCTTTGTTTGTGTGTAAGAAAGAAGCAAGCTTGATTTGGAAAGGAAGATCGTGTTTTCCTTGAATACGCGGCATCGAAATATGAAACGAAACGCTGTCTTACTGTATTGACTAGCCCTTTTACAGCGTGGTTGACGTGTTTCATCGTGGAGCAGTGGTAGAGTTCTCGCTTGGGGATTGAGAGGTGGCGAGTTGGAATCCTCGAGGTGGAGCTTCTTTTTTTTTTTCATACGGCTTTTTTTTTCTTTTTTTATTGCACTAATGCTTTCTATATGACTTTCTTTACTAATATATTTATGTATGGCAGGTAGGCACCGCCGTTTTAACGCTGTAGAGCCGTTTTGCGCTTGAGTACCCAGCGCCTCCCAGTAAAACGCCGCTCCAGCGGCTCAGCATCCAGCGCGACGCTGGGCCCATAATCAGGCAAGGCACTGGACGCTGGTACCCAGTGGCACTGGATTTTGCAATAGGGTACGAGATACAGTTCACCTGAGGTAATGTTTACATCGGCCAAACCATGCACCGCTGTATCGATGACCACTTAAAAAATACCCTTTCGATAAATCTCGGAACAGGATCATATTGGCTGCTAAAATAGGAGTTTATCGGATAAATCCGCGTTGTCAAAAAGTTTACCGGCAAGTGCTTATCGGATTTTTTCGGATTCATCCCAAAACACCTTATCCCTAGTTATTACTCATATTCCGTTGTCAGGTCGGTATTCCAGTGAGGTCGACCGTTGACGCCAGTTAAATCGTGGAGAGCCGGCGGCACGCTCATACCTGGCATTATTAACACCAGAGTGTCGGAACAGAACGAAAACCGAAAACGAAAAATGAAAAAAAAAACGATATTATTGACCGGAACGAAAACGTAACCGAAACTTTATCGATTATTTCGTTCCGGAGCGAAACCGAAATTTTTTCAAGCGTTTTTCGGTTCACGAGAAAACTTCGCAATCCGGAACAACTAACCACATGCAATGTGAGCATATCTCTGAATACAGTATTAGTGCGTACCTCAGGCAGGAATTCCAAAGCAAATATACGTTCAAATCGTGCGAAAAACGAAAACAGTGCCAACCAGAGATATTTATATTAACGCAAGTGGGCTTTTGCGCGCCTGTCACGCAGGCCAAAGTGAAGAGGGCGTTGCCGGCGCTGAAGTTTGTTACAATTAAAGCTGTTATGAGACCACAACAGCTGATTTTGGCGCCACAGTTGTCCGCCGCCGCCAGTGTCCGTGACCACTATCGCGTGATATAATAAAAAATTAAATGTGAAACAAATTTCTAGGATCGGATGGCAGTTTAACCTGCGCCCTCTGCGTGGCAGTCGGGTCTTGCACCACAGTGCCACGCTGGTGCTTGTAACTCCTTCGGAAAAATACTATATACAGGCGTCAAGTCGGGCAGTGAATCGTGTTAACATATGTAATATAACGTGGCAGAAGAGTAAAATAACAACCAGTCATCACACAATGCTAATAGCGCAAAGAGTGTGTAGTTTAATGCTTGCCGCCAGTGTTGCGGAGTTGTCCCACTAGAATTGGAATGACTCCGGAATCATTCCACATTTTCACGACCCCGGAAACGAAATGGGGACAATCCTTGAAGGAATGAAATGGGAATGTAATTACGTCTTTTTCCGAAAATAGAGCACGTTTTGGTCCACGTGCTGTTTTTGAAACTTCAAACATTAGTAGGTCAGAGCCTCGAAATTAACAATAAAGCTGCATTGCTAAAATGGCTTGGCTGATTACAAGCACGGTACATTTATAAGCAAGGCGCCTGCTACAAACTGATGCATAAGTTAGTGCACAAACAAATGCATTATCCCAAATGATATCAAACGGAGAAACAAATTGCCCCTGCGCGTTGGTTCCCAGTGATACCCCCTCACGAAAGTGGCAAATACTCTATGCAGAGCCTGATCTTTATCTCACGAGCAGTTTAGTACCTGACACATGTAAATAACTTTCTGCGACAAGGAAGATACTGCATACCTGCGCACAGGCGAACACGGAAAGTTGTCCTCACCTCATCCATGCTTGCGAGGCGCGCTTGACAAGCGTGAGTGCTGTAGAGCACTGCGGCCCAGTGTTCCGTATTCGATGCAAAGGCCCTAGGTGCCCGAGCGGTGCACTGTTCCAACAATACCAGCAGATCTAGAGGGTTTTGTTCCCCATTACCCAAACCTTAGATTTCTCCATATTCACGACCGCTCCAGATGCGTGGCAAAACTGCTTAGTCTTCTTGAATACTACTTTTGTATAAGAATACGCTGTGTCGTCATTTCAGCACTAACACGTTTAAGCTTAAACAATATTAAAATACCACCATTTGTTCAAACATGCTGGCCATGCAAATACTATAGGTAGCGGGAGAACTGCCCCTATGGGAATTAGTAAGGTGGTTGTACTGCACGAGATATGTCGGCAAGCTGCTATCCGTCTACCTTGGTAACGTTTTTTTGCATACTTTTGCAGTTCCTAATGCATCTGATGACGTCGGCTTGATGCGGCGTTCATTCTTAACTCGATAAAAGTCTCAAGATGCCTTTCGTACGTTCAAGAATTGCAGGAATGGAATTGAACTGCCCGGCCATTCCCAGAGTCCGAATGGGCTAAGTTTTTTCATTCCAAGGAATTGAAAGGAATGGAATTGCGGCAGGTTCTAATTCCCCGGAATGGTATTGGAATGGAATGGAGGCGCCCATTCCGCAAAACTGCTTCCCACCCACTGCAAATTGCTCAGCCATAATTCTTCATCATCATCAGCCACAGCACAAAGTGCACATAATTAATATCTTACAGATGTGTACCGGGTACCACGATTCCCCAAAGAATGACGAAAAATGGCCTAGCGGGAATTTCGTCACTTAAGAAAAATTGCGATGATTTATGTCGTAGTGTGTACATTGCATGTGTAGTGTGTACTTGTATTAGTTGCCCCAAGAGACTCTACAACGGGCTCTACAAAGTCCGCTCTTCCAGCTTTGGCTGTGATTGTGATGCGTTTCGGCGCAGGCCTGGCGATCTTTTTATCAGAACAGCGGTCTCGCACACCAGAGAGTACTCTCAATGATGTGCTGCTTCTGAGGTCGTGCTCACTCCCTGAACACAAAGCATTGAGCCTACTAAACAAATTCATGTTCGTCTTTTGAGAAAATAAATACTACGACTTTGAAATCAATACTGGTTTGCGCTGGTTGGTAGGAATTCGTGGTACAGTTACTTCCGCTCCTTTGAACAACGTGTTTCACCCATGTCCCGCTTTCTAAAAAGGAGGGCAAATCAATGCACCACAAAGCCAATGTTTTTTTATGAATACCTTAACTTCAAATTTTTGCATACGGAAAAGACCGTTACGAACCGCTACGGAACATTTTTTTTTGTTCCCGAACAGAAACGGAACGGAACTTTTTGCGGTGGAATGAAACAAAAATCGAAACGAAAAGATTTCGTTCCGACATCCTGATTAACACTAATTGGCGCATTCAGGTAGGAGCTAGCGGCGATACATGTGGCAGTCATACTTTTAAACGCGTAATGATTCATTCTTGTAAGACTGGATCACCGAAAATACGCGACTGCAGTGAGCATAAGTCAGCGCAAGCTGAACTTAAACGCCATTAGCTCACATTAAGCAATATTAACCATTACTAGCGAATACTAATTGGCATGATCATATTTCTGTAAATGGAATAGCTGTGTGCGTACGGTAGGCCTATTTGGCACGTTGAAAAAACTGTGACTAATACTATATAGGATATCTCGTAGTCCGACGCAACGTCGGCGATTGAGTCGTAGTGCTGACGTAAGTGGCATCGTGGAAAGTTGACTGCTCTATTGCCCGGACAAGACTCTCATAATAGCGTTACCCGGCGCATTCCTGCGGGATCGAGGAATGCTAGACGAAGCAATCATAGTAGTACATGTATAAATTGCATGATATTATGACTACACATTGTAGCGAACATTAGCTAGAATTAGCTAAGTGAAGGCATCACTAGCCAAAGTGACCGACAGCGAACATCATTCAGTAACAGCGAGTGGTTATCCGACACCTGCAGCATTAGCCTCTGCAGTTAGGCAGCATTAGCCTGTGCAAGCCAAGATTACCCAGTACTACCCAAAGTTAACATGCGGTACTGTAGCGTCATCATTATCGTTATTCATCATCATCTTCGTTTTACCACCTAAGCGCCGTGCCTCTCGCGCCGCTCATGCTCAGAGCTTGAGGCGCGAGCAGTTAGAGGAACGTGCTCACGCTCCTGGGGACTGGACGCCGGCAGCCGCTGTCGCTCTGCTTCTACCAGGGCCTTCTAATAAAGTGGCGAGACTTCGGCACGGCCTCGTCGGCCGCCTTCACGTCTCTCTCTCTCGCTACAATTGGTGACCCGGACAACCGCGCCCTTCGACGACCGGCGCTGCAATGCTTCCACCACTGTGCCCGCCGGTGAAGCCGTTCCTTCCTGCCTACCCACGAGCGGGGTTCTCGCAGCTCGACGCCATCCTCGCGGTGAATGGCGTCACAGCGCAGCCGCTCATGCACGACATCCTGCTTGGCACCCTCCCGGCTGAGCTGCGTCATCTGTCCGCCGCGTCGTCATCCAGCCCGCAGCCATACGACGACCTCTGCGCTGCGGTGCTGGCCCGCTACGGCGAGACGTACCGCCCGCTACCGGGGACCCGTGAGTTCCGGGTTTCCCCTCCGTCAACGCGAGCGGTACCACCCGGCCCGCAGCCCTCCCATGACCACGACCTACCTTCCCCGGCTACGACTTCTCCGACCTCACGTCCGGCCACCAGCGCATCGATTCCCGCGCCCGACCACCCGCCCGACGAGGTACAGGAAGTTCCTGCTGCCATCGGCCACTCCAATGAGAGGTCTGTTTTTTCGACAGCCTCGGCCCATGGTCCTTCAGACGTGCCGGCCATCTGCACGTCTTCCCCGACCTCCACGGCCCACGACACTTCTGACACGTCAGGCTTCACGATGGCTACCTCGCCGCACGCCCTGAAGCCTGCCATAGACACGGACATCGTGACTTCCGCTGTACGACCCCCAATTGCGGAGGCATCGTCAGCAATGTCCAACGAACCCGCCTTTTCGACCTCCACACTGTGCGCATCTTGCCAACAGGAACTACCATCATCCTCGAAATCTCCCGCAGTAGACATTCAAGCCCATAACCAGCTACGGCCGAACGTGCGTGACGCTGCGACGATGACAGAAAATAGCGAGGACCACCCGCCGGGCTTGCCACAGGTAGACCAGACCGCGTATGCCCTACCGGCCACGCAGGCATACAACCCGCCTGCCGCCCCGCACACGCGCTCTCCTTCACCTACTAAACAATGTAATGCTGCGACTACAGCTGACACGTCTTGCTGTCCCTCAGAAACGGCTCATAACACCAAGACTAGTCGCGCCGCGTCTATCTGCAGCGCACGACTCGCGGCTCGTCTGCACCCTACACGTCAGCTAATGCAGCAGCCGCATCCAGTAATGTGCCACCGCCAACGCCGTTACCGGCACCGTCGCCGCATCAACTGCGTCGCCCGCCCATCCCGGCTACGTTCGCGCCGACGTACGTCTAAACCCGCTGGCCCAGACGTACTACACCTACGCTCCACCTTGTTTTTAACATACCGTCGCCCGAGTGTGCGCAAGAACCGCCAGCATTACAACAGCTTGTGTGTGTGCCAAATTCGTTGGGCTGCACTGCGGAATTTCCCGGCCCACTACCGATTCCCACGTTATCGCTGTCGCTCGCTCCTTCCAACAGCGTCCCTTCGTCGCGACCCTCGCCCGCTGCGCTGCTCCCAGAGTCGCCCTCCAGAGACCTTGCGATTTCTGACGGCTACCTTCACGTTGACGACCTGGATTGCACACGGGCCCTATCGTTTCGCGACATGAACATTCTTGTATATACGCTCCCATAGTTTTCATTCCGGGCTCATTTCTGCGGGGGGGAGTAATCTGTAGCGTCATCATCATCGTTATTCATCATCATCTTCGTTTTACCACCTAAGCGCCGCGCCTCTCGCGCCGCTCATGCTCAGAGCTTGAGGCGCGAGCAGTTAGAGGAACGTGCTCACGCTCCTGGGGACTGGACGCCGGCAGCCGCTGTCGCTCTGCTTCTACCAGGGCCTTCTAATAAAGTGGCGAGACTTCGGCACGGCCTCGTCGGCCGCCTTCACGTCTCTCTCTCTCGCTACAGGTACCAAACTCTAGGATACATTCATCATGGTGAAGCGCTAAAAGAAACAGAGACTTACGAAGAACACAGGACGCAGCGCTCTTCGTAAGTCTCCGTTTCTTTTAGCGCTTCACCATCATGAATGTATACCAACACGCCCAACTGGCAGTTATGCTAAATCTAGGATACACTTGACAAAAGCAAGCCACCACTATGCAGTATTATCAAACGCTATAGGAACCATTATCCAAACACTTAGCCAGCATTCGAAGTCAGTGAAATTGAACGCTGAGAAATACTAGTGAGCGCTGTCAATCACAACGTGGTGATTAGCCAGTGTTATCCACGTCTTAGCCACTACTCTACTAGCTAGGGGAGAAGCGCGCCAATTCTTGAATATATATCCTCTTTCTCAGGCGAAGCTTACCAGAGTTTATTCAGCTAATCTGAGAATGTTTCAGACGGGGTCTTTGCTGTTGCGGCGCTACATCAGTAATACATAGTCGGACGCTGGCACTGGTTGCCCCGACAGCAGTGAAACCAGTGGTTACCACGGCCACCCCTTAGGGGTCCAATCAGTAACTCCACAGGATCCAATAATATCCTTTGTCTGCCTCTCTGTCTGTCTATTCCGAATGAAGACCTAATTCTGGTATCCACATTGTAAATAAACACTTCCGTAATTACAGTTCTTCGCGAATGATCTACCACACTGTACACTATTGTAAAGCAGAGAAAGAAGACACAACGCCCGAACGTTGGGTCGGCTGTTCTTATTCTCTGACGTCATGTTTCTTTTCCTTGCCGAAGCCGATTGGGCGCCCGTGCCCTGTGCCGCTCTTTACCATTACACTCGGCCACGCTGCAAGTATGGCAACAATATCTTGTCTGTAGCCTTCCTGCACACTTCACCGTCATCTGTAGCACTAATGTCTGTGGTGGTCAGCACTGACTGTACCTCAGTGGTCGGCTGTCCAGATGTTCTTGCAAAGGTATCTCCGGAGGGCGGCATTGGCTGGGCCGTAGGGGTCGTCGCAGGCTTAGCTGACGGTTTTGTTGCCGTAGTTTGGGCTGCTGGTCTTCACCTCCGTTTGCGTTGACCTGATGAAGCCCGGACCCCGAGCGAAACGTAAATATGCTTCGCACGCGCGTCTGTTTGAGTTTTCTGCGAATATTTCACCGGATCTAGAAACTTGTCCTGCTGTTTCGTTCCTTTGCGCACCACAGCATTAAGATCTAGAAACTCTTTGTTTTTCCGATATATATATATATATATATATATATATATATATATATATATATATTGTAACGAGAGACACAAGAGACAACGCCCGTTCGTGGGCCGGCTGTTCTTATTCTGAACCTCGTTCTTCTCTTCGCACCTTCTGCTCTCGCGCCAGAGCCCCGTTGTCGTTCTTCGTCATTACACTCGGCCACGACTACGAGCGGCCGCAGCTGCCGACAGTGTGTGTGGTGGGCGGCACTGGCTGCATCGAGGTGGCCCATCTCTGCCACGCAGTGACTTGGTTTGATGAGGTGGCAAACGTAGTTCAGGCGGGCGGCATTGACTGTGTCGCGGTGGTCGGTGTTGTATACGCCGTGACTTGTCCTGCTGAGCTGCCGAGCATTCCGGAGGGCGACTGGCTGTGTCGGGGTGGTCTTTGAAGACCTTGGTCACGCTGTGACTTAAGAGGCTCAGCGGCAGGAAATGACGCTAGTGGATGACCCTTGTTGCGCGATCTTGGGAGAAGGTTCAGCGCTTCCGAGTCATCAGTGTCCATAACTTTATCGTCGCACAGAAGTGACAGATGTGTGTGCAAGGAAACGTCTTGCGCTGGCGTCGCGGGAGCATAACACTTCGATAGCAGAGGCATGTCTTCAATGTCTACAGCCGTGTTGGTCTTCCCGGCCTCCATGGGCCTCCGGGGGGTCTCCCCGGTTCCCATTCGGCGCAAAGTGACCATATGCTGTCATGGGCTCGTTCGGTTTCTGGACTGCACGCGTGTCAGGCGTTAGAGGAGCCGGAGTCTCCACGTTTCTAAGTGATGATGAGCTTGGTGCCCCCGTCATCGGCTTCGGTGGCCCGCTGGTAGTCTTGGTCTGTAGCAAGCTATGTCGTGAGGTGTGTCCAGACGCGGAGTCTGAGGTCTGGACTGCGATGCCCGCCTTGCGGATTGCGGCACTGTCTGTGGTGGTGCGTTCCGCAAAGCTTGCTGTGAATGAGGTGCCGGGCACAGCTATATTATCACGGCAGTTTTCTTCAGGAACTCGGTACCTGAGAGTGAGCACGTCGGTGCAGGGCGCACCTGCACCGTCGGGATGATGCCCTTCAGGATCTCGGTCATTGAGGGAGGGCAGGGTGGTAGAGGCTTGAGCTGCACTGTCTAGGCTATGTGTCTGACAGCCCCCATCCGACGTTGACAGTGCATGTTGAGCTAGGTGGTCGCAGGCATGAGATAGCGGGCGAAAAAGACTCATCAGCTTGGCTGACTATTCCGGTCAAGATCCTTGCCGGACGCCTTCGTAGGCATGCCATGCCTTGGCGGCATCGCGAAGGTGGTCGATGGCCACCCATCATTTCTGCTGTTCTGTCCAGGCCTCGCGTGCTCCCACAGCGTTGACGGTCGCCACCCAATTTCCGACGTGGTCCTGAGAGCCGCGGAACTCCGGTATTTCGCAGGCAGCCGGCGATGGTAACATGCCAGGCGAAAATCCAGAGTGAGCCGACATTAAGCAGGCCAGTTGGTAAGCGAGCTGCGTGAGGGCATACCGCAGCTCTCTGCGGCTCTCGGGTGAGCTCTCTTCATGGTCTTCCGAGGCGGCGGCGGCCAACGCGGCATTGAGCGAGTGCAGTGCTGGCAAGGCGGTAGGACACAGTACGGAAATCGACGCTGCCAAGGCGTTCACCGTGACTCGGAGTCGCGCGATGGTGGCGGAAAGCTCGGCGGCGCTCTCGGGCGATCCGCGTGTGGTGCCTGTGGTGACGTCCGAGGAGTATGGCACGATCAGAGTACTCACAGAGGAGGGACCCTTGTCCAAGGGAGCTTCGACAGCACCCCTAAGGGGCTCGGGTGCCAATGGAGTACTCAGTAAGCCGTTGTCGCTGCGGGAAGCGTGGACGGCATTCCCGGAGTCCTTGCCGTTGGAAGCGTCAACCGCATTCCGAGGTAACCGGTACCCGTGCGATGGCTTGTCGTGAACTGGTACTGCGGCGTCGATGAAGGAGGCTTGAGCCGCCGAGGAGGCCTGGACGCCGTCCACGGACGGTGCCTGAAGCGCCGACAGATTGGCAGGTGGTGGCGAGGAGGCATGTACGCCGTCCCTGGGAGAGAGGAGCCCGTGCGTATTGTTGCCGCGAAGTAGCACGTCACCGGACAAGTAGTTCCCCGGAACCACAAGAGGCCTGGACGCCGTCCGCTGGTGGTGGATGGATGCTTGCCGCGGTGGTCTACTTGCGGGTTCCATCAGCGAGGAAGCGTGACGGCGTTCCTGTGGAAGACGCGTTGCCTCAAGCTAACAGCTGGGGTTCGCCGAAGCCTTTCGACGACTGCGCCATTGCAACGAGAGAAACAGAGATACACGAGACAACGCCCGTTCGTGGGTTGGTTGGTTGGTTGGTTCCTCAGTACTTTGGCTCAACCCACTGCGGGGGATAGGCCATGAAGCGGACGGTGCTTTGCTTAGGAAACTAATTCACTTAGTGAAGGAAAACGCTGAAATGAAATGTTTAGCCTTTACACATAAACTCGCAAGATTTAAAGAAGACCGTTCGTGGGCCTTGCTTGCTTGATCCTCTTCTACTGGCTCTTACCCACAAAGGGGGATTGGCCATGAAACCGGCGGTAATCATTACATGGAAATTTAGAATTTAGACAAAAGTAATTGAATTAATCGGACTATAAGCGAGTATTGAAAATAAAATGAGAACCTTAATATCGAAAATAATCAATTAGAGAAAAGAATTATAAAATACCAAATTGCAATAAGAAATAACTTAATAAGGAACTCTTCTTGTGTCTCGAAGAAATTCGCAGACAGCTATGCAAGCGTTCCTGTTGCTGTGGCCCAGAGAAGACGCCCCAAGGGAAAGAATATTTTCCAAATCTAGAGGAATGTTCAAATTTCTGAATAAATATTCGAAATGCTTTTTCCTGTGACTGGAGAAACGGCGGCAATGTATTAAAAAGTGATCAATGTTTTCAGGCTCTTGACACAAAAAGCAAAGACGGGACGGTACCAGACCAGCCCTGTGTAAATAAAAATTTAGGGGAGGAATACGGCATCGAAGTTTAGTTAGGGACACCTCCAATTTATGAGAGGGACACCATTTATTGTTCCAAGCAAAAGAAAGGTGACCATATTCTTACTGTGGCAATCTTACTTTCATGAAATCCTGATGTAATGCGTAATTTCGGAATCTAGATGCAGTGATAAGGGCCGGCTGTTCTTATTCTGAACCTCGTTCTTCTCTTCTTCGCGCCTCCTGCTCTCGCGCCAGAGCCCCGTTGTCGTTCTTCGTCATTATTATATATATATATATATATATATATATATATATATATATATATATATATATATATATATATATATATCCAAACTACACTGTGCGCTCATCCATATGGACGCCATTCTTTGTTGTCACTGTGCGGGATAAACATCGGGCTGTCCCTAGCCCCTACTGAAAACGTTCCGTAAGTCAGTACCATAATTCCGTATGTTTCCGTATGATTCTTACGGAAATGTACGGAAAATATATGGCAAATATACGGAATACATATGGATTCCGTACGAAACATATGGCATTATGGTACTGGCATACGGAACGCTTTCAGTAGGGGCGTATGAAGAAAATGTGGCCACACACGACAGCAGGCTAAAGCCCCGCATGCACCGTGGCTCCTTCTCCCGAAGAATGCGGCAACTCGCGCGTCAAGACCCCTGCCTGTGGCAGCGTGCCGTTTACTTACGCCGCTTACAAGCTTTCCTTCCGTGAGCCCGCCGCTAGCGCTCGAAAGAATACAGGCTGGCCGCTGGCGCTTAAAAGAGCAAGTGTATGATTACCTGCATCCTAAGAAAAAAAGAGTTATTTTGCTATTTTTGATAGTTCTGGCTTGCCACTTATATCACTCTTTAAAGAGGCACGTCAACTTCTTTGGTGTCAATGTACTCTCTTCTGAAAGTCGTGTGGCCCACATGAGAGTTACCGCGTATCTTAAAGATAGTCATATACGTGACAAGTCGGGACTCACCGAAAGGAGTCACACAAATCTTTTTGTTTTATTAGAGTGCACCTGCTTTTGTTACTTCGCTGTTTTATCAGGTAAATATGTTTTAGCGTACAAGGATTTACAAACACGAAGAGCTGTGAAGCAATATATTTTTTAATTTGTTGAAACCGCTGCCACGGTATGATTGCTGTCCTTTAAGACGGGGGAACTGCCAAAGCAAGCAGTCTTTCTTTTTGTAACTTTCAATCTGATTGATCTGGCGTCTCGAAATATCCGGGGTCTCATTCAGAATACCGTTTTAAGTGCCCGGATAATGGCGCTGGCATTTCGTTCAATATCACCTGAAAAGCTTTGACAGCGGTAGATAAACGCATTTCAGGCCTAGAAGTCTTTAAGGTTAAGTCTGTATTTCTACGCCGGTATACAGTAGCAATAAATTGAGGTCGACGCAGCGAACCACTTAAAGAGAAATGATAGGTGTGGCCTTAAATAACAAGAGAACAGTGTGTATCAGGGAAGAAACCGGTGTTAAGGACATCTTAGTCAAAATAAAGCAGCTTAAGTTGGCATGGGAGGACTTATAGCGATGGCAAGATGACCGCTGGTCATTAGGAGTAACAGCCTGGATTCCAAAAGAAGGCAAATATGCTGGGGGGGGGCGAGGAAAGTTAGGTCGGCAGATGTGATAAGAAGATCGCCGGGGTAGCGTGGCAGCAGCAAACACAGGGCCGGGTTAATTGAAAGTAGCGCATGTGGTGCGGTTTGTCCTTTCATCTGCCCTCGTTCATTTTGTGCTGTGCAAATATGTCGATTCTAAATCACCAACTAGTCCCCGCTGCCCCTCTATCAAGGCATCAGCACGCCTCTCCTCCGCTTTCGCCAACGCTGGGTGCGCCCTTCCTCCTCTCTCACCAGCAACACTTGTGCGTTGAGCGCGCGCTACCATTGATCGACTCCTTTCATTGGCACAGGCAAATACGCTCCTGCTTTCTCCTCCTCTCCACATGTCCGGCTCCGCTCCAGCTGTAGCTTCGCCTTATGAGGTGTTCCACTGCCTCTTGGATAGGCGCACCTTTTACCAAGACAGAATGTCGTGCGATTCATCATCATCAGCCTGACTGCCCCCACTACAGGGCAAAGGTCTCTCCAATGTTTTGCCAATCAACCCGGTCCGGCGCTTGTTGCTGCGACATTATACCCGCAAAGTTCTTAATCTCATCTGCCCACCTAACTTACTGTCTCCCCTTCGCTCATTTACTTTCTTTTGGATTCCTGTCAGTTACTCCTAATGACCAGCAGTTATCCTAGCTACGCGCTACTTGCTGTGCCCATGTCCATTTCTTCTTGATTTCGACTAAGATGTGCTTAACGCCCGCTTGTTCCCTGACCCACTCTGCTCTCTTGTATGACGTCCAGGTTTAGTACCTTTGAGGTCTCCTGCCAGAACGTATAGCAACTGTCTATGGATCTGAGTAGATGTCCGCCTTGCATATCAGACTAATCTGTTTTGCCACTATGACTTCTCAAGGTATGATGCCGATTTCCATCTCAATACTTAATAAGTAATTTAGAGCCATGTAACGGCAACAATTATTTGAAAGACATGAGATATTTTATTCACGTCCTTTAGGCCACCATGAGGAAACAATTCCGGCAGATCCCACGCACTGCGTAAATCTACGTTATGATAAACACTTACGAAAGTAGCGGTTATGGTGCACAATTTTTGCTTTGACGCGCACTTTATGCAGAGCAGCCACGTACTTGTGCAATTGGAGTAGCCGGGTGCGTAAGGCGAGCTTAGCTGGCACGTCGAATACACTGTGGCATTGTTGGGTAGCTAATGGTCCGACAGAACATCGGCACATGAGTTCGAGCGCTGACGAAAAGAGAACGGATAAATACATCAAATATCAAATATTGTTAAGGGGCGAGGCTTAGCCGAGAGCCGCAGTAGCCCTTAGCGTACCGTTTCGCCAAGTCGATCAGCGCTTGCTGGTCAAGGTGCATGCTGCGGTGTGCTGACGTGACAATAAAAAAAAGATCGGCGGATCCCACTTTCCGTGGCAGTCGATGTTATGCAAATCTGGCGCATTTCTGGGGTATCAAGCAGCGCTACATGTTCCAATGCCGTTAGTTCACACTCAATGGTTATTACATTATCACTAGAAGAACATTCATGTAGTAACCCGCCGCAGTGGTCTTGTGATTATGGTAATCCCGGCCCGAGCATCTGCATTTGCGATGGAGGCGAAAATGTTTGAGGCCCGCGTACTTATATTAAGGCGCACGTTAAAGAACCCCGGGTGGTCGAAATTTCCGAAGCCCTCCACTAGGGCCTCTCTCGTTATAATATCTTGGTTTTTGACGTTAAACGCCAACGGTTATTATTATTGACAACCCCGCCACCCGCCCTCCTACCATCCCGTTTCAAAAGGCTGCTTAGAGCTAACGTGGATTTGCACTGCCTCGAGGATCGGAGTTTTTGCAAGCTTTCTGCCCCTCACCCGGTTTGGGACTGCCGCCGTGACCGGCCGACGTTTGATCAAGCGGCGATGTCTTCCGCTGATGTCATTAGGTGATGTCACGTTATGTGACGTCACAAATGATGGCGATCTGTGAGGCCTTCATGTCATAATCTTTTGCATTACTCGTACACCGCCAGCGGTGTTATCCACGTGATCCACAGACGTTATCCACGTGATCGAATGTTCATATTGTCAAAAACAGTACATTGGCGACACGGGACAACCTGTTAATGTTAGATCAAACGGGCATTGCGCGGACACGGCGATGAAGTTACCTAAAGCAGTGGCACAGCATTTTAATGTAGTAGGTCACAATTTTAAAGATTTCAAACTTTACATACTTCAGTCAAACTTCCGGTCCCCAAGGGACAAAGAATATACAGTAATACATTATTCACAAGTTTAAACACTCCAGCCAGCAGGTATTAACGTTTCTAAGAGGCTCTTGAATCGATTCGGTATGGTATGTACATACACAAGGAAAACAAACGAGAGTTAAGCCCTTCTAGGAATTTCGAACCAACTATTGTTAAAATGCCACGTGCTTCCACTGACAATCATTCAGCGAAACGTACACCCTCCCCTTTCCCTCCCGATCCCCGGTTTTCGTTCCTTTGTTTTCCGCCTTTCTTACGACTCGCACAGTTCATCACGGCGGCCTCCCCCCCTTCCCCACTTCCAGTCTGGAGAAGGCATGAAGGATATACACACGATAGCTAAGGAAATCACTCCCAGCCTTGAAGAAGACAAGTCCACTCGTCGAAACGTTGGCTCGAGCACCCACCCCCTGTTTCCGGAACTTTTCATCGCCAGCTTCCATCCTCTACTTCGCGCCATTCATTATTATGCTGTGATATGATGCGTGCTGCCGTTGCTCATGCAGATTGTGTAATCAGAGTACTACCGATGCTCACTCTTTGCTCTGCACCCCCCCCCCACCACCCCGGCCTTGTACAACGCCTCATCTCAGGTCTTTAAGGTGTCTTTAAATGATAATAATAGGAGTATGGTGGTTTTGACGCGTAATACCTTAACAACCCTATTGCAAAAACCAGCGCCGTTCCAGTACCCCCCGCCCCCCGTGATACCAGTACGTTTTTTGGCACTGGAACGCACTGGGAACACTGGTATACGCTCGAATTTACTGGGACTCCGGTGAAAGCACTGGGAAAGAGCTGGGTCGCACTGGTAGAGGCACTGGCTTTGGCGCTGTGGCGCTGGCGCTCACTGGGAAGCGCTGGAGACGTTGGAAATTTCACTGGCGTGCGCTGGCACATACTGGAGCCTGCACTGTTTCTGCCAGTGCCGCGCGCTGCTTTCCGTATCGTGCGCGTCGGAATGATTTGGTATCGTTCAATATCGAATGCCTGATTCTATGATACCAATAGATGCTATCCTAAAGCCCGAACCGCACGTAAAACGCGCACGGGGACCGCGTCAGCGCGCGCAGCCCGGGCGTCTCCGGCGAGTTGCAGTTTCCACCCACATACTACGCGCGCAGGCGCACGCGAGCGCACGCTTCCTCATACGTGCAAGGCATCTTTTCGTTCAAAATTGCTGATCGTTCATCAGAATACTTACAAAACCTCCGTCTGTTACCTTTTTTATTGTTAGATGCATTGAAAGGTAAATAAGAACTAAAAGTTTTCGCATGATGTGTATCATCATCCGTCGGTCAAGCCGGTGCTGGTAACAGCCATGCCACATCTGCGTATTTGCAGGGCTCCAACGGCTTCCGAAAGCGCGCCGTTTCAAGGTCGATATCAGTCGCCGCGAACACTCGCGTACCGAGCGCGTTTTGTCGCGCTTGCTTCGTCTGCGCATGCGCGGCCTCCGGAGCGCGTACAGCCAACGTATACAGCGCGCGCTCTCGTCGGATCGAAGGTCTCGGATGACCTTCGATCCGACGCGCCTTCAGCAACGAACGCAGGCTCACCGAAAGCAGCCGGCCGCACTCGCCGGTACTTTTCTGACTCATACGTCAGAACACATACCTGTCAACCGGTACGCATTAGTGAACTAACACACCGTCATCTTTTTTCAACTAATTGTATTTGTTTTTGCTGAGCGGTTTTATAGTTGTAGGTATCGATAGAACTGCAAGTCAGAATACAGGCACGCCCGCCCGCAGTAATATCGTCGCTCGCGTTTAATAAATTCGTGTAGGCCGTCTTTAACGAACGAGTCATCATAACGCTTCTGTACATGTTCATCATTAGCAAGGGCGAGAAACGCTATGAAAAATCGGCATAACAGCCGTGAAACTGTACCCTGCTCCTTGATCCACTTGCTATTTTTCGGTGTTAAGACGGGAATTCTTAAATAAACTTAGCGGTCTTCCCATTTTGGGCATTTCATTCGTTGCCGGCAACCCTTTGTTTGTGTCTAATAAAGAAGCAAGAGTGATTTGGATACAGGGATCGCGTCTTCCTTGAATACGCGACAACAAAATATGAAACGAAACGCCGTGTCTTACTGTATTGGCTAGCCCTTTTACAGCGATTTCAACGCGATTCTGCGTAGCTCAGTGGTAGAGTACTGGCTTGGAGATTGAAAGGTGGCAAGTTCGAATCCTAGTGGTGGAGCTTTTCCTTTTGAACGTTTTTTTTGTTTTTTTTATTGCACTAATTCTTTGTATATCACTTTCTTTACTAAAATATTTTTGTAGGGCACGTAGGCACCACCGTTTTAACGCTGTAGAGCCGTTTGCGCTTGTGTACCCAGCGCCTGCCAGTAGAACTCCTCTCCAGCGGCCCAGTATCCAGCGCGACGCTGGGCCCATAATCCGGCATGGCACTGCACGCTGGTACCCAGTGGCACTGGGTTTTGCAGTAGGGAAGTGCTGTTATTATTGTAAATGAAACCAATGTTACGCGTTCTCAATGCATAATCGAGTTAGCCTTCTTTTAAAGAGCAAAGAAAAACGTGAAATAGTTTGTTATCAGCGCAAAAAGGCTTTGCTCAAGCCTGCAGACACGTACCAACGGTACCCTGTATTGTTTAGGCACAATTGGGCACCTAATTAAGTCACCTGATTATGGTAATAAGGTAAACTACTTAATAATACATGAGTAAATTTTTAAAGCACCCGATGTGCTACCGTAGCAACTGGCTACGGTAATCGGTACGTAAAGAAGTCCTAAAATATTTTGGCGCAATATAAGGTAACAAATTAGCGTCGAAGTAGGTATGAACGCTACCGAGCGGGTACCTTAGAGGGACAGTAAAATGAAAAACGACTTTTCTCGTATTAGCAAATTACTCTTTCTCGATAGCAGAGACACCACGCTTGCTGGGAGAAGACGCTCAGTCAGCGAGAAAACAAGCAAAAAAGAAAGTCCGGGTGGCGACGTCGTATTAACATTCCCGCACCAGTCGCCGTGACATCATATATTTTCATGGCGTTTACGAGAGGTCACGAAGTTTTTAATTTTATTAATTTTTTTATTTATAGGATACTGCAGGCCCATTGAGCGGCCCAAGCAGGAGTGGTTACAATATTACATTCAACTGAACATTAAACATTATACACAGTTAGATCCGTGCAACAACAACAAAAGGCAAAACAAATCTCCATACATTGCAATACACACAACAAAGGTAGAATGTATATACACACATACAGTAATCATAAAATATAGTAGGTAAGGTGACATACAGTAAATACAGCAGGTATGGTTACATCAAAACAAAGCGACATACGTCTATTTAATCATTTGCTCTATTAGTTCAGCACTATGTAACCATGTGAATGGAAGGGCATTCCACTCGTTTACCGTACGAGGGAAAAAATGAAAGTTTAAACGCATTGGTTCTGGTGCTGTAGGGCGTAAGACACTCGGCATGACGATGCCTCGTTTCTCGGGTTAAGAGGGGTGATATGTGTTCATCTGGATTTAAAGCTATTTTTTCTGTTTTTTAGCTGAAAAAGAAGCTGCAGTCTCTGTATCTTACGCCGTAGCTGCAATGTTGGGATACCATGTTCACACATTAAAAGTGTTGGAGAGTCAGTTTTCCGATACTTTGAATAAATAAACCGTATAGCTTTTCATTGAATCCTTTCGAGAGCATCAATGTTTTGTTTAGTATGTGGGTCCCAAACAATAGCGGCGTATTCAAGCTTCGGTCGAATAAGTGATAAGTATTCTAATTGTTTTGCCTCAGCTGGTGCTTGTTTTAATTTATGTCTGAGTAAGCAGAGTTTTTCGGAAGGAGGACGCACATATGTTTGATATGTGTGAATTCCATTTTAGCGTGTTTGTTATAGTGACACCGAGATATTTGTAGTTTGTAACTTCAACAAGCGGAATTGATGCAAGCGAGTACGGAAAGGAAAGACAATGGCTCTTTCTGGTTATTTTCATGAAAACAGTTTTCTGGGCATTGAGAACCATGTCCCATTGTTCGCACCATTTATGAATTTTCTGTAAATTATAATTAAGGAGTACTTGATCCTCAGAACATTTCACCTCATTAAACAGCACGCAATCATCAGCAAAAAGTCTGATACCAACCGGCTCACTAATTACATCAACGATATCATTTATGTACATAGAAAACAACAATGGCCCAAGGACACTTCCTTGTGGCACACCAGAAGTCACTGGTAGCTGTCTTGAGCAATGGCCATCAATACACACAAATTGCACTATGTCGCTTAAGTATGCTGCAACCCAAGAATTAATAAAACCTGGTAATCCTAGTGTCTGAAGCTTTAAGATTAGTTTAGAATGACATACAAGGTCAAAAGCCTTCTTAAAATCCAGGAAAATAACATCGACCTGACCTGATTTGTCTAGAACCGAGGCTAAGTGATGTACGATTGTTGTCAACTGGGTGACTGTAGAGAGCCCCTTTCTAAAACCATGTTGAAACGGAGTTAATTTACTATTGTCAGCTAAAAACTTGTTTATGTAATACGCGATGACGTGCTCCAGCATTTTGCAACATGATGACGTCAATGAGACCGGTCGATAGTTTGTTAATAGCATGCTGTCTCCTTTCTTTAAGACGGGAACGATTCGTGCTGTTTTCCAATCAACAGGAATGCCAGCTGATGACAAGGAAGCACGGAAAATGACAACAAGATATTTCGAAAGCACTTCGGCATAACGACGAAGAAAGGGGTTTGGTATATTATCAGGTCCAGGCGACGATTTTGTCTTTAAATTCAGCAACATAGAAACAACACCAGCTTCTGAAATTAGGGCGGAATTTTCATGCAGGCTATTACAACTCTGACGCAACGGTTCAGTTTGATTAGAAAAAACACTGTGAAAGTATTCATTGAACCTTTCAGCTATACTGCGTTTATCATCGATAGTCACGCCATCGCACATAATTCGATCAACTGCCTTTTTCTGTGTGGAAAGGTATCGCCAAAACTTCTCGGGGGAGTTTTTGATGAAATTAGGCAATGTATAACTGAAGTAATGTTGCTTTGCATTATAGACTGCCTCATTCAACCTCGCTAGTGCCATTTTCACTGTATTGTTGTTTGATTTAGCCCGTTTTAGTCTTTTACATTTTCGTTTGAGGTGCAATATATCCCTTGTTATCCAAGGATTATTTTTCTGCGTTTTTTTTAATTCTGTCCGGAACAAAATTTTCAAGACAATATACGTGCATAAGGTCTTAAATGAGTTCGAGAGTACCTCAACTTGAAAATTATCCACGTTATGAAGTAGATAATCCATAATACTTTCATCACAAGCCCGAGAGAAATCTTTAATCAAAACTGGAATGCTAATTGTTTTTTTTGTACCTCGAGAGAACACGTAAGACACACCATATGGTGGTCAGAGATACCTTCTTCAAAGGATGTATTGTAATTTTCAATTGAACGGCTAATAAAGATAAGATATAGTAGTGAACAAGAATTATTTTGAACGCGAGTTGGTTGGTTTACTACCTGGTGAACGTCAGCACTCAGCATAATGTCGGCCACGTAATCAACGTGCACACGTGTGTTACTATTCGAGTATGGGCGATTCCAATCAACGTTTGGAAGATTAAAATCTTCCAAACGTTGATTGGAATCGCCCGATTAAATTGGACAAAAACGATTAAATGGGTCAAAAGGAAGTACATTGCCTTCTGATGGAGCCCGAGACAACATACTGATATTCCGGAAATTTCGTAGAGTAAATGCGGCTGAAATACAAAAAAATGCCAGGCCCGCGCGGAAAGTGCGGCACAGTCACAGCGAAAGCTGGAAGAGAGGCATTTCTAGAGTCCGTTGCAAATGTACATGGGGCTACTAATACCTAGTACGCAAGCAAGATACCCACTACTTCACGATTCATAATTTTTGTGAAGTTAGGAAGCACTGACTACGCCACTGTACGTAATTTTGCGGAGAAGCGAAGTACCCGCTACACATATGTAAGGCATTTTTATGTGCACTTTGTTTCTGCGATGACTGATGACGATGAAGAATTACGGCTCATCCCTGTGTAATGGGTTGGAAGCTTTAACTCTTTCAGGCCCAGTGATTCCAATTGGAATCAAAAATTTTGTAAGTCAGTCAGCAAGCACCCGGTAAAGATAAAGCATTGTTCTTCTTCAAGAGTGCATATTTAGCATTTGCTCTAGATATGGTGCCAACCTGGTACACTCAGCAAAACGAGGTCACGTGTGAACGAAGAAATTACAGAAGTGGTCGCGCTGCTCCCGCATTTCGCTGAGGCAGCTTCTTCATTCTAAAAAGACAGGCCGTGCAAACACGGACACAAGAAAGAAGTCATCATCATCATCATCATCATCATGAGCCTGTCTACGCCCACTGCAGGGCAAAGGCCTCTCCCATGTTCCGCCAATCAACTCGGTCCTGTGCTTTCTGCTGCCACGTAATACCTGCAAACTTCTTAATCTCATCTACCCACCTAATTTTTTGTCTCCCCCTCACGCGTTTGCCATCTCTTGGGATCCAGTCAGTTACCCTTAATGACCACCGGTTATCCTGCCGACGTGCTACGTGGCCGGCCCATATCTATTTCTTCTTCTTAATTTCAACTATGATATCCTTAACCCCCGTTTGTTCCCTGACCCACTCTGCTCTCTTCCTGTCTCTTAAGGTTACACCTATCACTTTCCTTTCCATCGCTCGCTGCGTCGTCCTCAATTTAAGTTGAACCCTCTTTGTAAGTCTCCAGGTTTCTGCTCCGTAGGTAAGTACCGGTAAGATGCAGCTGTTATATACCTTCCTCTTGAGAGATAGTGGTAGACTACCATTCATGATTTGATAGTGCTTGCCGAATGAGCCCCATCCCATCCTTATTCTCCTAGTTATTTCACTCTCATGGTTCGGCTCCGCGGTTACTACCTGTCCTAAGTAGACGTACTCCTTTACAACTTCCAGCGTCTCGCCACCTATCGCAAAGCGCTGTTCTCTGCCAAGATTGTTCCACATTACTTTAGTTTTATGCATACTAATTTTCAGACCTACTCTTCTACTTTCCGTATCCAGTTCAGTAATCATGAGCTGTAATTCGTCTCCCGCGTTACTCATCAATGCAATGTCATCAGCGAATCGCAGGTTACTGAGATACTCTCCATTAACTCTTATCCCTAATTCTTCCCAATCTAGGGCCCTGAAAACCTCCTGTAAACACGCGGTGAATAGCATTGGAGAGATCGTGTCTCCCTGTCGTACGCCCTTCTTTATTGGGATTCTGTCGCTTTCTTTATGAAGGACTATAGTGGCTGTGGATGCGCTGTAGATGTCTTCCATTATGTTTATATAGGCTTTGTCGATGCCCTGATTCCGCAGTGCTTGCATGACTGCTGATGTCTCCACCGAATCAAATGCCTTCTCGTAATCTATGAAGGCTATGTATAGGGCTATGTATTGTGTTAAGTCCAAGCATGGTTGCAGAAAGCGATAGGAAGAAACGTGTCGTAGGTATACCGTACATTCATTGCGTATCTCACAGGCTAAAGAAAGTAGGAAGTAAATACGGCGTTATTGTTGTTTTCACGGCGGCCAATAAGCTAGGTAAGATTTGTGCCGCTGTGCAGAGGAAGAATGAGCGAGTAAAAGACTAGAAGCGGACCGATATTTGTTTCGTAAAACACACCAACAAATTCACTGATTGCCGTACGAGTGTGGTTTATAAGGTCCCTTTCAGCTGCGGCCGCTTCTACGTAGGACAAACGGGCCGATGCATTAACCAGAGATTGTTGGAACATAAGAGATCGCTAACAGGAGGCTCACCTTCTGATCTATCTTTACATTGCCGAGATTGTAAGTGCACGCCAAAATTCGATGAATGCGCAGTGTTTTACCGCCATAGAAATGAAGAAACGCGCCTGATGATTGAAGCATGGCATATCGAGAATAGTGGCAGCGCATGGGTGAGCCAACCGTCGATTAACTTGCATAAAGATGAAATCAAATGCCTTAACAGTTATCTTCCACGTAGACCGCCACGCGTGCCGGATTGATAGGTTCGCCTGTTGCACGGGCATGCGCAGATAAGTTTTCGTGCCTTCTTTCTTTTCAGCCGTTGTGCGTCTCTTCAGTTGTTAGTCGGCGTTTGTGGTGTCCTGACTTCTTTCTTGTATCCGTGTTTGCACGCCCTGTCTTTTTAGAATGAATACTTACCAACTAGCTCAGCTCTCTGTTATTCGCAGCTTCTTCTTTCACCGTCCAGAAGTAGGGCATTTATCTGAGTTCTGTGTCGAAAAATCGAATTTTCGCCGTTGGGTATTTTGCTGTCCCATCGAAATAATTTTTAAGTAAGAAATTAAGAAACAAATGATCGACATATTATGACATAATAATTAATTCGCAAATTAATTCGGTCGCTAATTACTCTTGATTGAAAAGTGCCAGCAAAGTTTTTTTCACATTTTTGAACTACCATGATCATGCGCATCTCAAATTGTAAAAACCAGATGCTTACATCGAAAAAAAAAATAAATCAGGACTGAAAGGGTTAAACGACCAACTAGATGCGCAATTCGCATAGTGTGACGCCCGGTCGCTATTGCACTCACCCGCCACGCTCTATGACATACGTTAACGTGAGAGAGAGAAAGAGAGAGCGAGGGAAATAACTTTATTGAGACCCTTAGGAAATGGATCAATGGGGCCTTGTGGGCTTCCTTGGAAGCCAATAAAAGTGCACTTGCACTCTAAGACAAAATCGAGTATTTGGGGAGTATTTCTGCCACACAGCAATAATCGTCATCTGGCTTGATCGCGTTTCCTTTCTTGAAAACCCAGCTCTTGTCACTTTCCTGTCAAGAATGCTATGTCACGCTAATAACGCTCGCGCCGTTCGTGACCGGGAAGTGCCGTGACCGCGGTGATAACGCGAGGAAAGCACGCGAGGTGGATGACGATTGTTGTTGTGTGGCAGAAACACTCCCAAAATACTCGATTTTGTCTTAGAGTGTGGGAGGAACCCACTAGGCTATAAATCATCATTATTTTTGTGAAGTAGAGAAGTAGCAACAATCACATTATTCGTCATTCTGCGGAGAACCTTGGTATCCACCAAACCATTTTAAAGCATTATGAGCGCTTTGTTGATGCTGTGCCTGATGACGATGAAGAATTATGGCAGATCGCGTTGTAATTGCTTGGAAGCATTCAACAACACACTCGTTGCGAAGTTCAAATTGTGTGACACCTGGTTACAGGATTCGCGTTGTGTGATGCCTGGTAGGTATTAGATGTGACGCATCTTATGGCGGAGTTCAATCCGGTGGTAGTGGTGGTGGTGGTGTGCGGCGTGACCACCCTTACTGCGCATGCGCAAACCTTCTCCACTTCCCCTCTCTACTCCCTCTCCCCTTCCCTTTCCCCTCTCATTTCACTTTCCCACCCTCTCCCCTTCTCCCCTCCCCTCTCCATTCCCCCTCACCACTTCCCCTTTCCCTTCCCCTCTCCCCTTTCCCCCACTGAAACGCGGGCTCTACATGCCGAAACAATGCTTCGCATCGCCTCATGGTCCCCTTTAGCGGGAGATGGTGTGATTTTTTGCTCTACTACCATGCTATATTACCTATTGTTACGGGTACGGTTGAATTATGTTTATTTACAGGGCGAGGTTGATGGTCGGGTAATGATGGCGTCGGTAGGCTCGACCACTTCACGTCCTCTTCTGCTTCTTCTGGCTCGGCTCATACCCGTTTCATTCCCCTGTTCCCAGACGAATCCCGCTGGGCGAGTCCGAATCACTTAGAATGTGTAGAGTAAAACCGCTTAAGACAGGCAACATGTACCAGCTGGGTCCGGCTTGACGGACGGCCAGCTGACGTCAAGCGTGCCACCACGTACATCAAATCGCTCAAGCGATCAACGATGACGAATGAGCCCGTGTACGGGGGTAAAAACTTTTCGCATAAGCCACGTTTACGTTGCGGGGTCCACAACCACACGAAGTCTCCTTTACAGTACGAGACAGCCTGATGGTGGCTGTCATAGCGTTCTTACGATCGCTGCTGCGATGCCGCAGTACGAAGGCGAGTAGTCCGCCGGGCTTCTTCGGCAAGACACCGCGTTCTGGCGACAGAGTAGTCGCTATGAAAGTCAAACGGTAGTATCGTGTCGATGCAGCTTAGCGGTGGACGTGCGTAGAGTAGGTAAAATGGACTGTAATCGGTGGTCTCATGCTTTGCAGTATTGTAAGCATAAGTGATTAAGGGGAGAACATCATCCCAGTCTTTGTGGTCGGAAGATACGTACATGGCCAACATGTCAGTCAGAGTTTTGTTCGTACGCTCTACAAGCCCATTCGTCTGAGGGTGATAAGGCGATGAATGGCAGAACTGCGAGTTCTTCTACGGCGTCCCCGACGAACTGACGACCACGATCACTAATGATCACACGGGAAGGACCATGTCGAATAATGATAAATCGAAGCAAAAACATTGCAACGCACGCAGCTGTCGAAGATGGTATGGCCGCCGTTTCTGCGTGGCGGGTCAGATAGTCGATACATACTATCACCCATCGATTGTCGTTAGATGATCGTGGAAATGGGCCTAAAAGATCAATACCCACTTGTTCAAATGGTAGACGAAGCGGTGACAGTGGTTGGAGAAGACCTGGCGGAGAATTCGAAGGACACTTGTAGCGTTCACACGGTTCGCAACTTGTGACGTAGTGCTTGACGATGTCTCGAATTCTGGGCCAGTTAAAGCGCTCCTGTATCCGGTTCAAAGTTCTGATGAAACCGAAGTGACCAGCGGTCGCATCGTCATGCATGGCTCTCAGTATTTCCAATCGCAGACGACCAGAAGGAAGCGTGCGCCTATAGCCGAATAATTATTCTTTAAAGCAGGCCGTCACGGACACAAAAGCGACCGGTGGCTCCAGGACGCGTTGCAGCAACGAATAGTGGTTCCAAACCAATATCATTTTTTGTTCTGTCTTGAAAGTCGTCGAGTCTGGGAGTGTGGCAGAAATGGGGGCAAAGCAGTCATAAAAACTGTCTTCGTCACACTCGGTCGTCGTAAGAGGAAGGCGGGAGAGACAGTCTGCATCGGCGTGGTGACGTCAAGACTTGTACGAGATGACGAAATCGTGCTCCATTAGTCGAAGAGCCCAACGTGGAAGTCGTCCACTTGGGTCACGGAGATTCACCAGCCAGCATAAAGCGTGGTGGTCGGTGACGATTGTGAACGGGCGTCCGTAGATATAAGGTCGAAATTTGTGTACCGCGAAAAGAGCTGCCAAGCATTCTTGTTCTGTCACGGTATAGTTGCGCTCAGCCTTACTGAAAGAGCGGCTAGCATAAGCCACGACGTGTTCAGCCCCTCGATGACGCTGCACTAGTACAGCACCGATGCTGATGCCACTAGCATCGGCGTGCACTTCTGTCGGCGAAAACGCATCGAAGTGACGCAATATAGGCCCCGACGTTAGCAGAAACTTTAGCTGGCGGAACGCCTCGTGGCAAGACGAAGTCCACTTGAAATGCACGTCTTTTTGGAGAAGACATGTTAGGGGATGCACCACGTCTACGAAGCTTGGAACGAATCGACGAAAATACCAGCAAAAGCCCAAGAAGCTCCTCAGCTCCAGCACGGACTTATGTGGTTCGAAGGAGCTGACGGCCTCGATCTTTCGTGGGTCTGGCCTCACACCGTTTTTGTCCACGAGATGCCCAAGTACTAACGTGTCCGTTTCACCGAAACGACATTTCTTTGAGTGTAGGATGAAGCCGGCCTTTTCTACGCAATCCAAAACGAGACTGAGGCGTCTGTTATGCTCGTTCAGTGTGCTGCCAAAAATCACCCCATCATCGAGGTAGCACAAACAAATCTCCCATTTAAGTCCACGAAATATAGTGTCCATAAATCGTTCGAACGTTTCTGGCGCATTCCAGAGGCCGAACGGCATAACATTAAATTCATTAAGGCCGTTGGGCGTCACGAAGGCCGTTTTCTCCTTTTCGTTTGGGTGCATGGGTATCTGCCAATACCCTGATCGCACATCCAGCGACGAAAAGTAGGCAGCGGAATGCAGGCAGTCGATGACATCATCAATTCTAGGAAGCGGATACACATCCTTTTTGGTGACCGAGTTAACTTTTCTGTAATCAACACAGAACCGCCACGAGCCATCCTTCTTCTTTACCAAGACCACTGGTGTGGCCCATGGACTAGATGACTCTTTCACAACACCCTTTCGTAACATGTCAGTCACACTGTTCTGCTATAACTGTCCTTTCTGTCGAAGACACGAGGTATGACTTTTGACGAATCGGGTGTGCAGATCCGGTGTCAATTCTGTGGTGAGCACGAGAACGTGGTAGTGAAAGCCTCCGTGTCACTTTGTGTAAAATCGAACACAGAAAGATGTGTCGAAGGACTCGTGCAAGAGCGTGGCGTTCATGTGAGGGCAGCGACTTGATGATCAGCCGTAAGACCTGTTATATCATATTTATTTCAGACAACCAATACACAGTTGCCTAGGGGATCGGCGTAAAGGCAAAGAAAGCCTGACAAAGCGCTGATCACCAGCGTACACACATGAATAACCAGTCATACATGACATAACAAAATGCGAACATAAAGTGCCATCAAAACATCTCGTTTTCTTTAGAAGTCAAACAGTTAAACGCAAAATATGTACATAATTATGAATAACACACCTAATTCACAATTCATGTAACACACGTAATTCACGATAGTTATGAATAGGAGAGCAACATTACACACAACAATAACCAGGAAAAAAAAGAGAGGGGGACTTGCAGCATATGCAAGTTACATAACATAGGGAGAGGAATTGATAGTGGTGTGCAAGTCTGTTTGGATTTTGTCTGTTTGGAGCTGCTTCGTTGGGGGTCGCTTCTTTGAGACTGCTCTTCCTCGCTTAAAACTGTGATATAGCTGTAAGTAACTTCGTCAAATTTAGCGAGCTTCATATCGCGCGGGAGAATAGCAGGCACCGAAGAACAATTGAAAGTCCACAAATTTGAGGCGCCATTCACAACTGTCTAGAGAGAACGCAGCACAAGTAGACTTCCTTCACGCAACCCGTCGCAAGTGGTTGGGTTTGGGCGTCGAACGATGAAAGGTCGGACGCAGCAACATTAACAGAAACACGCGATAGAGACCACGGCGCTATAAGCGAATCGTTCGATACGACAAAATAGTTTTCCTCTGGTAAGGATGTATAGGCAAGAGTAGAGCGAAGCGCGCCATTCAACGTAATTTCGCCTGTGCCACAGTTAACGGAAGCACCACAGTCCTGAACTAAATCGATCCCGAGAATCACATCATGAGTGAACCGTGGTAGAACAAGAAATTCCGTGATGAGTTCTTTTTCGCCGAATAAAACACTTGCAACACAAATACCAAGGGGAACAAGACACTCCACTGACACAACGAAACGTCACACCGCCATTCCACGCGAACATAACTTTCCGACCAAGCCTTTCTTTGAATGTCCCACTCATGACGGAAAACATAGCACCAGTATCGACTAACGAAGTGACAGGTACACTATCAATTAACACAGACACTTTGTTCTTGACCATCACAATAGGAAGACGAGTAGTTCGCAGAGACGGAGACTGGCCGGCGACCTTACGTCCGTCGGCCGCGCCGGCTAGTTTCCCGACGATGGTGGTGACGTAGAACGTCGCCGTGGTGATGGTGAACGGCGTTGGCGTCTGGTCGGTGGCGTCAGGCTACGGTTGGAAGCTGGCGAGTCACTCCTGTTGTAATGACGGAAAGTATTCCTGGGTGACGAGCCTGTGGTGTTTACTTCCCTAAGTTCTGTCGGCAAATGGTCGTCATAAATTCCTTGTTCAAGGTTAGGCCAAGTCGGTGGTGGGCCGTATCTTACCTGGCGTCGCCGTCGAAAAAACGAGAGATGTGACCTACGGCACCACAGCTGTAGCAGACAGGCGATGGGCGACCGACGTTGTAGGCTTCGGGATAAGCTCTGGGACGCTGCGTGTAGAAAACACGGTCTTCTGAGTGCCGATTCGTGGTAGTATCCCTGCGAGTGCGTTGGTCGTGCGTCATGTCATTGGGCAAGGAACTTCGGTGCTGTCACACCTGGTTGACTCAAAAGTCTCGCCGCCTGACATGGCCGACAATGCGGATAGCCGATGCAGGTTCGTGGTGTTGGTGAGAAGCGCAACCAGGCTGTTCGACATCCGCCAATTTGGTGTGTCGTTCCAGTTCTTCGCTGACAATTTGCCTCATAATTGCTGCAAAGTCAAATTGAAAACTGTAGCTGTCCTCAATGCTTGCTACAGTCGCCACATTTGCTAACCTGCCGAACTTGGGCGTGATGCGACGTAGCTTCAATGCCTCAAATGTGCGGAAATGCTTCATGACATCAGCGACCGAGGCGAGACTCTCCTTGGCAATCAAGTAGTTGTATACATCCTCGGCAATACCTTTGAGAAGGTGCCCAACTTTGTCCTCTTCGGACATTCGAGGATTCACCGTCTTAGACAACTTCAGTATCGCCTCTGTGTAGGTGGTACAGGTCTCACCTGGCACTTGAGCACGCTGAAGCAATGTGTGCTCCGCCCGTTTCCTCTTCGTGGTAGAATCTCCGAAGCACTCTGTGATTTCAGTAGGGAAGCGCTCCCAGGTTATTATTGATTCTTCGTGGTTCGCAAACCACACCAGCGCAGTGTCTGCCAGGAAGAGAACGACATGCTCCAGCTGAGCCGTGGTGGGGTCCCAGCCGTTGCACTTGCTTACACGCTTATAGTGGGTAAGCCATTCCTCCACGTCCTCGCCGGCTTTTCCAGAGAAAGGGCGTGGCTCCATCTGACGCATCCAGGCGCCGGTTGTCCGCGCCGGAGGAGTCGGAGACGACTGTTGGTCACCGTTGTTGGACATCGGTAGTGTCCTCGGTAGTGCCGCAGGTAGTCGAGCGAGGCGTCGCCTTCGGCGTAGACCTAGCGGCACCGGGTCCGTCGTCTCGATCGAAGTACCCAGCACCTCCACCACAACATTGTTACGGGTACGGTTGAAATATGTTTATTTACGGGGCGACGTTGATGGTCAGGTAATGATGGCGTCGGCAGGCTCGACCAGTTTACGTCCTCTTCTTCTCCTTCTCGCTCGGCTCATACCCGTTTCATATGTTAATGTGGATCCTTCCCGACATGAAGCCTGTATAGGGTCCTTTTCCCAAGCAGTTTCAAGCATACGCATGGCTCTGAGGTAGAATACAGGGCTCCCACGCAGAGGGCCCAGGTTTGAACCCCGTTCCATCCGAGATATCTTTTGTTATTTATTGTTTTTCTTATTTCGAGCGATAGCGGTTACAGACACCGGCGGCAGCGGACAACTACGGCGCCGAAAACGGCCGTTTAAATGATATCATAACGGCTTTTGCTGTAAAAAGCACATTGAAATCCATGGCTTCATCATCGGAGGCTTCGGCCGAAAAGTCAAAAGCGAGAAATGTGACGCTGATTTTCTCATCCATTAATAAACCTATGGTAATGAAATTAACGACACTAGAGCTTTCAGAGTATCAGTCATCAGTCTACACTAACTTATTAGTTCACTTTATTATGCCTTCAATCAAGAACCTAATGCTTCTGTCACCGGCTTCCACATTTGCTCAAGTTTCGCACCCTCGGACATGAGAGAGCTTGCCCACCGAAGGGATGGTAGATCGCAACGACCCTTGTGTAATGATTGTTCATTTGGTAGGAGGTGATAGGTCAAAATTCAGGCTGATTGCTGCTTGTTATACTCAGATTCGGTGTATAATGCATTGATTCTTAAAGGACCCCTGACAGCAAAATTTTTGTTGGTGACTTTTTTACTGTAATTTGTAGCTTTGGGTCTGGTAATCCCTAAGTTAAATCGTAAATGCTCTAGCGTATCGTATAACTAATTCTCGCGTAGGTAATTGTGACCATTTTAGCGTCTGGTGTATTCATATGGGAGGTAGTGGCCAAGTACTACACCAGGGTGGCCAATCCTGCTCTGGTGAGGGAGTGCATTGCTTATCCCTAAGATTGGGAAGAATTAGGGATAAAAGTTAATGGAGAGTATCTCAGTAACCTGCGATTCGCTGATGACATTGCATTGATGAGTAACGCGGGAGACGAATTACAGCTCATGATTACTGAACTGGATACGGAAAGTAGAAGAGTAGGTCTGAAAATTAATATGCATAAAACTAAAGTAATGTGGAACAATCTTGGCAGAGAACAGCGCTTTGCGATAGGTGGCGAGACGCTGGAAGTTGTAAAGGAGTACGTCTACTTAGGACAGGTAGTAACCGCGGAGCCGAACCATGAGAGTGAAATAACTAGAAGAATAAGGATGGGATGGGGCTCATTCGGCAAGCACTATCAAATCATGAATGGTAGTCTACCACTATCTCTCAAGAGGAAGGTATATAACAGCTGCATCTTACCGGTACTTACCTATGGAGCAGAAACCTGGAGACTTACAAAGAGGGTTCAACTTAAATTGAGGACGACGCAGCGAGCGATGGAAAGGAAAATGATAGGTGTAACCTTAAGAGACAGGAAGAGAGCAGAGTGGGTCAGGGGACAAACGGGGGTTAAGGATATCATAGTTGAAATCAAGAAGAAGAAATGGATATGGGCCGGCCACGTAGCACGTCGGCAGGATAACCGGTGGTCATTAAGGGTAACTGACTGGATTCCAAGAGAGGGCAAACGCCTGAGGGGAAGACAGAAAATTAGGTGGGTAGATGAGATTAAGAAGTTTGTAGGTATAACGTGGCAACAGAAAGCACAGGACCGGGTTGATTGGCGGAACATGGGAGAGGCCTTTGCCCAGCAGTGGGCGTAGACAGGCTGCTGCTGCTGCTGCTGCTGCTGATGATGATGATGATTTTAGCGTCACTTCAAAACGCCCGCCTAAAACCCACAAGAAACTAGCGACCCATGCGGCGGAGCGTCAAAGACCACGTGCACTCAAGCTGTGGTGACGTTTAAAGCGCGGTTTTCAAATCGGGGCCCCGCGCGTGGTAGAGATTGAAAGTATGTGGGGGCCTCGGTATGGGTTAAACCTGTTAAGCGCGTGACCCCTCACGTAAACTACCTCGAGAGCAGCCCGACAACAGAGAGAGAGGGGTGCGGAACAATAGGCCTCGGCGGGTGCCAGTCGTCGTATTGTGCACGTGCGTCCCGCAAATCTTCTGTGACGTCCACAATACTCGCTTTACTCGTGGAACGTCACGCGGGGCCTCTATCTACGTCATACCAGGATGTCGCAAGGTGCAGCCAACTCAAGTGAGCACTCATGCTTACTTTAAAATCAAATTAAGATATCTTAAAGGCAACGTTCGTCGCTAATGATCGGTCAGATGTGCCCCCGTATACAGGAAAGTCAAACAACACAAACATCTCGAGGTTTCAATTTTGGTGTCAGGGGTCCTTTAATTGTTCAAAAAGCTGTTGCACATAGTGCTTTTAGTTCGCATTGGAAAGTTGACACCAGTTAGATCTGGCGTCAACAAGGATTGGTAAAGACGAAGCCTTAGATATATCATCGAACGCGATGACTGACTGTCGGCGTCAACACGAGTGCTGTAAAAATTACACTCCTAAGTGCTCCTGTATATGCGCCCCTGAGGGGGTATTTACCTACCCTCTCCCACCCTCACTATCGGCACTCGTGAAAGGGCAAGGTTCGCAGGTAGCCGTCAAAACTTATTGAACGTAAAAGGGATGCGCGAAATGGTTGTGACTATATGGGCGAAAATGGAAAAATGCCCGCACTTCCCCGAAGGGAATCGTGAGAAAATGCTAATGCATTTCTTGCGCCGAGAGTACACGGCGTAGTAATTTTAATGGCGTAAAGCTGGACACATCGAGGCGCTCAAGTGTCTCCCTTTTGGGCGCCTCTTTCAACGAACGCTTCCTACATGCGTTCGTAATCACCTCAGGGATGTTGCCACCGCCTTCAATGCAGCACAAACGCGTCTAGAACACGCTGTTTTCTGGCTGTGCCAACGCAGCACAAATGCTACAAACGCGTTTCAAACGCACTGCATTGAGGCGGTGGCGCAGGGAGGGGAGAGAGCGAACGGCGAGAGAAGGACCGGCGAAGCACTGCTCCTACCCTCTCCTACACTCTCTCCGCACAGGCCAGAGCGCGCTACTCCTCTCCATTCACTCTCCACCCGCACCACCTGCTCCGGTTGCTCGGGGCGAGGATAAGCGCGCGCGCCCGCAGCTGTTGCTATGGGAGAGGGAGTGAGAGCGGAGAGGCGCGCGGACAACGCCGGATGCCTTACATAGCCCGACTAAGAAATGGATTCGCATTAAAAAAAATTACATCTCCCGCTAAAGGGAACCATGTGGGGACGCGAAGCAGCGCATTGTTCGACCTAAAGTTCCGTTCATCACGGGCACCTTGTCCGATGTTAACGCGTCCTTGCAAGTGGAGCACACCATGAATCCTTGCAAGTGGAGCACACCATGAATTCACTGTAGTTGCTGTTGCTCGTCCCGAACTCTTGTTGGAGCACGCCACGCGGGTTCATCGAGCGTCTGCAGAATCCTGTTCCCCGAGCCATCATGCGATTGCTAGGACAGTGTAAGGGGGAGAGACCACAGCGTCTTACCCAGCCCCTTACACAGGCCCGAACGCGCTAGCGCGTGCCAGCGCGTTCTGGTTAGGATACAACGCGTTGGTCCATCGCGCGTCTGCAGAATGCCGTTCCCCGATGCCATCACGTGGTTTCCGAGAGAGTGTAAGGGGGAGAGGCCACAGAGTCTTACACAGCCCCTTACACAGGCCCGAACGCGCTAGCGCGTGCCCGCACTTATGGTTTATTCTGCGTTGCGCCAAGCTCGGACAGCATACAGCAGCCCGGGCCACTAAAGTGCTGTGCACGTATCATCCACAAGGTGAAGAACAAGAGGAAGAATACACCCCCTTGGCGCGAGCGCGCGTTCAATATAATACACATAGCTATGCCGTGTGGTAGAAAGTGGACGATCGCCAATGGAACTACGGACAAAGGCGATCGCAGAAGCTGCTTCGCTTCTAAAAATGGTCATGTGATGATGTTACCATACGAACTCATCGTGTTGTCAGAATTCGCAGGATTTCGTGACGTTACATGATAACATCGTCACAGGACATCGCTGCTTGGTGAAACGTGAGGCGATCACGGAGGCAATGCAAAAACCAGGTTCAAGCTAAAATATTTGGAGTTTATTCGTTGTTATCGATTGTACAAATATGGGCTTGCATAACGCACACAAAATCAAGAGGCGCCGAAGTTTGAAACTGTCAGCGAGACCTCGTATTATTCTTCGTGTACATAAAAGGTGAGCAACACCAGGGAGAGCTAAATATCAGGGGAGCTGCAAGAAGCTTTGAATGCTTGCAATCGTTGAAAACAATGTTAGGCTGAGAAACCTTTCATAGATGAGCGGTTGGGCGGATGGACCTTCTGAGAAGAAAAGGAACACGATGGCTTTCGCCTTGGAGTCATCTTAGGCTGCTTGCGGAGGGACCCTGCTTGCTTCTTGCTTTCAATTTTATTATGTTTCTTCTTGGGATGGGGAGGCAGCCGAAACTTTAGCGGACAAGGGGGGAGCGCCCAGCACTCCGTGCCCCCCTTCCCCCAAAGGTGCCGCCCCTGGCTGGCACTTTCATCAACGTGGCTCTCTATCAGGGTTTCCTTTACATGTACATTCACAGCACACTGCTTCACTGCATTTGCATTAAAGTATCCAGAATGCCATGCTTTTGGACGTTTCTATAATAATTGATACAATTGCGTCACTTCCGACAACCTTTTTTATGCGTGATGGGCAACGAAAACTAAATCTGACAGTCCCAGCTACCAATAAGGAGATCGCAGAGGAAAGCCTGCACTGTGGCGTTTGGTTAATTGACAATTCACATTGACTCCCCATAAATCATGCTTTGATCACATAAAGTTGGTTGATTCCATTCATGCTCACTTTAATTTCGTCTTCTAGTCATATGACCTCATGACCTTGGCAGAAAGAGAGTACAACTTTATTAAGAGTCCAGTGCAGACGCAGAGGTTGACCCGCGCACCTCATGACCTGGGCATTTGCCAAGCCCTTCGTATTCACGAGATTTTCCAACTGATGAGTCATAAAACGCTGTCGCCTTACTAGCGGGAACGTCTGTTTAGAAAAAGTTTCTTTCATCACGGGACGCTACTAACAGTTGGATACAATGTCGTAATCAAAGACAGTAACATATACAAATGTCTAAGCACTATATACATGAAACATTTTTACACAGAAGTCCAAGTCCACAGGACGTCTTCAACATATGCTACTGTAGGCTAACATACACTTACAACAATCTTATTTTCACATAATATACATGACTTCGTGAACATACAAGCACATATGTACAACAGATGTTATGCTGTAGGCAATGTACAGATTGAATAATGTTAGCATGAAATGTATATATAAAAGAACCCACGCGGATACGGGAACATGCACACACAGAAATAATAAACACATAGATATTATATACAGTCATCAAGCTCTGTCTGATGACCTGGCTACAAGAACCAGGCTAGATGGAACCCCAGCCGCGCACGTCCATCAACCACCGACAAGAAACGGCATGACCACTGCCGCAGGAATTCCTCTTCCCCAAGGAAGAACAATTTGTCCGACAAAAAGGACATAAGTTCGGAGTACAACCGTTCCAGAATCGGGAACAGAGTTCGGCAACGGTGACCCGCTGCAACAGCCTCACACCTGTTACGCCACACACAAAAAGCTCCCGAAGCAATTAGAAGGCTTGCAAAGCGACTACGCGAGCAGCGGCCAGATGTGACGAAATGATTAACAGCTAGGCCAGGGAAACCAGTGTTAACGGCTCGCCAAAATACACTTGCAATTACACATTGCTGCAGCACATGCCGGTTGGACTCTTGTAGCGGACAGTTAGGACAAGTGAAAGCTGGGACCATGCCCCACTTCTCCAGCCTGTCTCGTGTTGGGAGTACCCTCGATCCCAGACGCCACATGAAGTCACGGAGATGACCAGGTAGAAAGGATGCCGTTATCGCGCTCCACGAGACACGACTCGAACGTGCTAGACGGGCTGGATGAACCACAGGGAGCAGCAGGGCTGCAGTTGCATCTACAACCCGGTTTTCTAGAATGTCCACTTGAGGGCAAACCTGCTGTGTATGCCGATAAAATGCTACTGCCGTGGAGTAAAACGCAGGCACGTCAAGTACTCTGCGGCGCGAAGTTAAGCCATGGTCTCGGTAACAAATAGGGTAACTTTGTGCCTAAGAAATAGCAGGCAAGATCACGCGCTGGACACTGGTCACCGTTTAGCAAACGACGGAAGAATCGCAGAGCAAGCAGCCGGCAGCGAACAGACACAGATGGGAACGCGAATCCACCTCTGTTGCGTGGTTGCCCAAGCGCGGCCCGGCAAACCAGCTCAGTTTCACCTGACCACAAAAACGAGCCAATAAGGGATTGCAATGACCTAATTATTCGCAAGGGGGGCTGCACAACATTAGAAATATACCAAGTACGGCCGCAAAATACTGTCTGTGCTAAGTGCCGTCTTTCCAACAGCGGTAAATCGTACTCTTGCGCTTCCAGGACGCGTCGTTTTACATCTTCGAGTAGTGAAACCCACACGGAGGATGATATGCCCTAGTAGGTGTAATCAAGCTCCAAAATACGTAGACAGCCGCTTTTCTGAAGGCGGAAGAAGGGACGTGGGCAGATGTCTGGGGAACCACTAAACAAATATCGACATTTTGAAAATTTTAACGCAGCACTGGAAATATTACCATATTCAGCGAAAAGCCGTAAGCTACGGGACAGGCTGTCCTCGTTCTTCAGATACAATGTGATGTCATCGGCGAAAGCTCTCACCTTCACAGTATCGCTTCCAGGTAGTGGGAGGCCTCGAATGTATGGATCGTTAAGTAGTGAGCGCAGGAACGGTTCGAGACTAAGCACAAAAAGTACTGGAGATAGAGGACACGCTTGGCGAACTCCGCGGGTAACAGGAAATGGCGCACTTTCATAACCATAAAGAAACAACGTGTCATGTATGTTTCTGTATGCGTTTCTGAGAAGCTCAACAAAGTTTTGCGAGAAGCCAAACACCTCCATAATACTAAATATGTAGCTATGTTCAAAGCGATCGAACGCCTTTTCTTGATCAAGTGAAACCAAGACGTGCTAATATCGCTATCGTATACGCAATGATGTCAGGCGTAACAAAGGAGAGGCTATGAATTTCTCGTTCAGGGATCGAGCACGCCTAATGATGTCCTATTAAGGAAGGCATCAGGCTTCTCACGCGCCGAGTGACAACTGCTGCAAAAGTTTTGTAATGGACGCTCAGAAGTGTAATTGGTCTCCAATCCTCCGGGTGAACTGAGGATCGGTCATGTTTAGGTATCAACTCAATGCGATCATCGTGAAAGCTATCCGGTAAATCAAAGTTCTCAAAGCAACGTCAAATAACAGAGGTGAAAGTGGAACCAATGTCTACCCAAAAGGTTAAATAAAACTCAAGAGGCAACCCGTCTGGCCCAGGAGCCGAACCACGCTTCATATAAGACAATGCCTCTTTCACCTCATCAGCTGACGGACTTGCACAAAATTGAGAAACTACATGTGGTGGAACCTGAGGCAGACAACTAAGCATTGTGGATGTCTCGGCGGTACCATGATGCGTTGACATAGTCGTACGAGCCATGTTCTCGAAATGAGTTAAAAAAAGTGGTCGATGACGCGCATGTGGCAACGCGACGGGGAGGGCTCTGGCGCCTTGGGTAATCAGCGTACTTGACTGTCTGAGGAGGGAGCTTCTCGCAAAGCGCAGTATTTCGGGGTGACACATGGATTACGTCTGCAACGCCAGGCAGCCGCCGACAACGACCATGCTGCAATAAGGCGTTGGAAACGTCCCGTTAGCTCTCGCTGCCATGCGCGCATCAAAGGAGTTAGTCGGTCGACCCGAAGAACAATGCGCAACTTTGTGGCTAGTTCATCCGACATACGCCGTCTCAAAACACACCCTTCAACTGAGCAGTGTAGACGCCACTGTACCTTGAGCGCGTCCCACGAGTCTGAACTGGCACCAAAAAGTGAGGCGCGCTAGGCTCTAGATAAACTGGAGCGCGATAGCGTGTCAAGCAGAACGCGAATGCCAAGGCGCCATTGTCTCACTGACGAAGCAAAAGGAAAGAAAACCTCGGGCGCTACTGGTCGATGATCGCAGACATAAACAGGGGATGGCGGTAACGGTATCACATCGGATCGCGACACGTAAGAAGCGAACGCACTTGACACGTAGCAACCTACTAGACGATGAGCCACGCCGCCAAGTCCAGGCATATTGGGATCCACGTACTAGTCTGTACGCATCTATCAAAGAGAATTGCTGGACAAGGCGACGCAGCTCGCGCGCGTTCCAGTCAGGTCGACCCGATCCAGGGCCCTGGACATCAGCTCGCGTATCTAAGACACAGGTAAAATCTCCGGTGAGTATTACATGCCGACCGTCAAAAAAACACGTCCAGGTCACGAATAAAATCATTAGACTTGGCTGCTTTGGCTGGCCCACAAATAGACAGACTGCGTAGCCTGAATGACGATAGGACGCAGTCGAAAGCCAGTACCCGACCTAGCCCATCATAGAAAACGTGGTGATCCCGCAGAAGAGTTGGGTTAAAGATAATGATTCCAACTCCACTGAAGCGAGATGTCGCGAAAGAAAAGTAACAGTCCAAGTTGAATGAGTGATTAAACGCACGAAAGTGGCCAATGGTAAAAATTTTGTTTCTTGTAAACACAGAACATCACAAGGTTCTGCTCGAACTACGCTGATAACTTCGGCTTGTTTTGCAGGGTTACGGAACACTTGAACGTTTAAAGAAATTAATTTTAGGGTATCAGCCATATTGAAATACCAGTGAGTGACCTTACTGTCCTGGTCGTGTTCTTCAATTTGGCACCCCGGGGTCCGAGGGACATGCAGTGCTCACGCTACACAACACACTTCGGCCCTCTAGAAGAGGTTCGAGGTTTCTTCGGCTGCTGAGACTCAGAGCGGCTATCCTGGGCGCGGTCCGAGCTCGTGCCACTCGTATGCGCACGCTTAACTTCTCGCGGGGCAAGCATCTCCACATCACATTCGTCTAAGCTAGGCGAGAGCCCAATGCTACTGTCCACTCCGAGGCTGAAGCTGCTTTCAGACGATTCAGGTAGCGGTAGGGCTGCAGAGTCAATGTTGTCTCCACCAACGATCTTGACCGCTAGCTGCTTTAGTAAAGAGTTACCATGGCGTCTTGCAACTTGTTCAAGGAAGTCGCGAGAATGGCTTTCTGAAGAACCAATGTGTTTGGCTCATTCGCTTCAAACGCTGCGCTGGACGAAACGCCAGCGTCCGTTCACTTCAAAACGTCCGAGACTCCGGCACATTCAGCTAAGGATGCGGCCGGCGCGTCGGTCCCTCCATGCGCTTGCTTCTCGGCAGGAGACGTAACCAAACATCAAACGTCGTGCTTGTGTGGAATTGACGCCACGTCAACCATGGTGTGTTTTCTTGCCGGCGAGGCTGGCGGACAAGGCGCACCGTGATTGGCCAAGCTGTACATTTCTTCGTTTCTTTTCAACGTAGCCTCCGGAGGTGCATTCTTGATTTCTTCTGCAGCTCCAGTTTCTCGCTCAGGCATTACCGCAGGTGACACGGTCCGTAGAGGCGGAAAGGTCCATGCAGCAGCACTGGATAGACCGTAGTGGGGTGACCATTTCCACAACGTCGGCAGGGGCGGTCGCACCCTTCACTTTCGTGCCCATGGACACCACAGCGACCACAGAACGGTGCTGTGCACTGCACGATAATGGCCACTGGAGCCACACCGACGGCAAACACGCTGCAGACCACGGTAGTCGAACATGACTCGATGGCCAGAAACTAAGGTAGTTGGGGACTGGATGCGTGGTGCTCATTTTCATCCGAACAAAACGCGTGCCTCTGAGGACTCCGCGTCGTGCGCTCATGAAGCCAGCGTTTACAGATAACTTCTTGCCGTATGCGGACAAGGCCTGGACGAGGACTTCGTTGGGGACGAAGGACGGTAGGAATAAGCAGGCGACGTTAGTTACCTGCGGGCCAACAGAAACGACGGGAATGCGCTCGCCACCGATGGTCAGCTAGCCAGCGTCCACGATTAGAGTCATAGAAGCCATGCTCTTGACGGTGACTTGGAAGTTCATGCCTCCCATTTGCTGAACACAATGTACTTCTGACAGACGAACTATTGAGGCCGTCGCGTCGACAACGGTCTCCGGACTAGTTCCCGCAGGAACAACGATGTCTTCAACATTTCCAACGTCTGCAACGCAGCGGCTGATGCACTGCCAATGGAGCCAAATGCGAAACGCAATGGCTCGCACTTCCAGTTTTCGGACCCACCCTTGTGGCTACACCGATCCTGTGCTCGTTTTCGAGGTATTTGAGTTAGAAACGCCCCAAAGAAGCGAAGTGATGTGGTCGCTCTGCACTATTTCAGTAAGAACGTATATCCTCTATTTAAAAAAAAAGGTAAATGTTAGGCTTAAAACGACTTTCAGCTTTAAAGGTCAATTTGAAATCCATCCTGGTCCTCAGGGATTGATGGTGCACACAACCACCTTATGTGAAGGCTCTTTGAGATAAGAAGTGAGAATTTTTCTAACGTTTCTAAAGAGGCACAAAAGCGAGGAAACTATTTCTCTCATAATATTAGATTACCACAATTCTAAAATCACCACGCTTACCGCGAGAAGACGCTTCGTAAGTGACAATATGCGCAAAAAAATTAAAAGAAAAATGCCTGCGGGGATGCAGCCGTGAAATTTCCGCACAAACACCGTGACGTCATAGGTTTTGACGGCACCCGTACTGGGACCTACGCAGTTCAATGAGTAAAAATGAAGTGCATTTTCCTCTGACGGGGTGATATACTTCATGTATTAATACTCAGTTGGGCTGGGCTGTACTATCAGCCTTATTCTTTATTCCGAACACCCTCCTCCTCTTCCTCGTCTTCCCTCAGACCCTCTCTAACTACTTCACAACGTCCATCTACAACAATCAAACGTTTATTTCAATCAATCAAACGTTTATTTAATTTGCCCAGGAACAACCGTAAGGTCTTTGTACTGGCGCACGAAAAAAAACAAAAAGAACAAAGGAAACATTCATAATAAAATATCAAGGATAAAAAACGTTATAAAATTGCACATATACAGCTATGCGCAGGCAGAAACAAAAATATCAACAGTGTACGAGGCTATGTAAGTACAGTGCAAAGCTCGGAGCAGAACAACGACTGGGAGCTGTGAAAAACATCGAGCTCCAAAAAGTAAGCATTGTAAAGACGTTGTATCCTGCCAATGGTCGAATGTTCACAGAGGCAGGCGGTTACATGAAAAGGTCTATTCTCTCTGGTCAGCTTACGTGGAATTCGGAAATTAAGACAGTTCAGCAGTGCAGGGCAGGATATGATACCATGCACAAGCTTGTAAAGAAATAACAGATCAGCGCGATTTCGTCGGCAGCAAAGTGATGGCAATGATAATAATCCAGCAGCGTTAGAACGAGATCCAGAGTCATTTCTAGCAAACGGTGGTTGTAAATGCTTAGGAATTTTTTCTGGACTCGCTCAGTGGCGTTGCTGCTGGAATTAGGAATGCCATTCCAGATCACAGATGCATACTCTAGTTGAGGAAGGCATAGCGCGGTGTACAATTTTCGGAAGGGCACAGGAGAACGGAATTCTCTAGACATTCTGCAAACACAGCCTAGGGTGCGAAGACCCCGCAAAGCAACACGCTTAGCGTGAGCAGAAAAGTGTAAGGTGCTAGCAAAAAGAACACCTAGATCATTGATCTCACATACCTTACACAACGACACAGAATTGACAGAATATAAAAATGGCACACTAGATGTTTTTCGAGTGAAACTGATTACCTTCGTTTTTGAAATATTTATGGGGAGGTTATTGTTCCTGCACCATTCAGAAAAAGAACACAAATCAGACTGCAGCAAGCGACAATCGATAACTGAATGAATTTCCTTAAATATCTTTATGTCATCGGCATACAAAAGGAAAGAAGAATTCCGAATGACAGAAGAAACATCATTAACATAAATTAAAAAGAGGAGTGGGCCCAGTACCGACCCTTGAGGAACCCCACTAGTAGCTTTATACAAAGAGGACGTTTGGCCATTAACGGCAACGTAACATAATCTATCAAGAAGATAGCTATGGAGGAGATTCACAATTGAAGAATCAACATCAAAGTGTGCAACTTTATCCACAAGCAGCGAATGGCTGACAACATCAAAAGCTTTGCTAAGGTCACAGTAAATAGCGTCAAACTGTCCTCTCTGCGAAATAGGCGCGGAGACTTGCATCATGAAACTGGCAAGATTAGTGACAGTTGAGCGGCCAGCGAGAAACCCATGCTGATTCACAATCAATGAATTTTTTACATCAAAAGACGATATTTTGTGAAGGGCAAGCTCAAAGATTTTGGATGCGGCACAAAGAAGGGAAATAGGGCGGTAGTTCGAGACGTCACTTTTACATCAGATTTAAACACTGGGAAAACACGAGCAGTTTTCCACATGCTAGGAAACGTTGAAGCATGCAGACACTTATTAAATATGGTAGTCAATACTGGTACAAGTATACTGCCATAGGCTTTTAGTATGGCAGAGGGGATGCCATCTGGGCCAGCTGAAAAGGATGGTTTCAAGCGCTTAATGCATTCTGAAATGAAATCTTCATCTAGAGACACAGCATCAGCTGCGCCAACTGCCTTAACCTGTCGACAGTTACTAGCTACAGAGGCTGGAGACTTATAGACAGATGAAAAATGCATGGCAAAACAGTCAGCAACGGCTTGAACTTCTACTCCTTTTGGGTCCAGTATCCTGAAGGACTCGCCACTTTTGCTCGACCGTTTGCGCACATACTTCCAAAACTCAGACGGCCTGTCAGACGCGCTTTTTTCTAAAAATGAAATATATAGACTGTGATCCCGTTTATAAAGGCGTTTACAAGGAATACGAAAACGGCAGAATTCTTCCTTCAAATGAGTTGATGCAGAACGTTTATACTTCCTGTGTGCACGATCTTTATGTTTCAGTGCACTTATAAGTTCTGATGAGAACCAGGAGGGATATTTACAATAATGAGGCGTATACTGGGGAATGAACTTGCGCATGCTGGTCAAGATAAGCTCCGTAAACTGATCGACTTTATCATCAACATTGGGTTTGTCAGTTACCAGTGACCAATCTGTGGTGGACAAGTCATGGTACAAGCCAACGTAGTCACCTCGCTTGAAGGCAAACCTGGACGTTTTGTCAATTTTTCTGGGAAAGCTTGGTTTTTCTGGTGAAATACAGAGTGTTAGTTCGAGTGGTGGGTGAAATTTGTGAGGTCGAACAAGAGAGATGTGAGACAGTAATAGTTCGATAGGTTGATTATTAGAAATACACTAATCTAAGACGTTACCACAGGAATTGGCAGTACTATTGTGCTGCTGTAGGGAATTAAAAGCGAGAAATCTAACAATACGCTGCATTTGTTCATTAAGAAATGACGATAATGAGAAAAATTAAGTGTGTTCCAGTCAATTCCAGGTGTGTTAAAATCGCCAAGTACAAGCATTTTGTGCTTCTTATGTGAAATTACCACATTTTCAATAGAAGAGACGATCTCATTAAAAGCAATTGGTGAAACGCTAGGCGATACATAGAAACATCCAATCAACAATTTTTCACAGTGCTCAAGACTAATTTCGATCCAAATTGATTCAGAAATTGTTTCTATGTCCTTGCGTCTAACAGATCTTAGAGAACTGTCGATAGCCATCAATACGCCACCACCTTTTTGTTTAGTTGCACAGAAGTCCCGATCACTGCGGAAGGTGGTGTAGTTCGACGGAAGATAGTCACAGGAAGGAATTTCACTGCACAGCCACGTTTCAGAAATCGCAATAAGGTCAAAAGAAGACGAAACAACATTAGCAAAGAATTCGCGCGTCTTAGTGCGAAGACCGCGAGCGTTCTGATAAAATATATCCAAATTACATGGCACCGTTGCTTACGGGTGCGCACTCTGATGGATGGAGCATGTCGTCGTGGAGAATCCCACGGAATGGTTTGAAAATGCAACCGCACGGCCACATTGACGGGTCATTCAGACGTTTCGATGTATCTTCGTCAACTGTAACGCAGAACGAGGAGTAAGAAGGATATTTTGTTTTGAGCCGCCGGCAGGAAATGGCAGAAAGGTCAACACACTCAATGTGTTTCTTGAGGTCAGCAGATGTAGTGTCAGGGCTCAACTTGGACACAGATATAGACCACTGACGCTGGGGTCGTTGGTAGGGGTGTGCGAATATTCGAAAATTGCGAATAACGAATCGAATACTGTTCTATTCGATTCGGCACTCGAATCGAATAGCGCATGTTCGAAATACCGAATAATTTTCGAATAGTTTTCGAATAATTTTCGAGTAATCAGCGCCTACGAAAAAACACCAAAGGAACGAAACGATGAAACATCGAGAGGTGATTTTTCTTGTAGTTTTTACAACTGTAGTTTTTACGAGACTATCGGCGTCATATTGATCACTAGATGAAGCCGCTTTTGCTTAACATTCCAGTGCCGCCAAAGCGTAGAAGCGAAAGAGTCATAAATCCGCTATCATCATTATCATCATCATCATAAGAGCGGTGGTTTTGTTTGCCGTGCTCTTAGCCATACATCGTAGTCATCTCTCACGTGCTCTTGTTAGAGCGCTTTCGCGCTATACGCTCTTTTTCACCGTAAAGCGAAGTGCCATTGCTCATTTGTGTTGTTTTCGCCGGACAACGCTCGCTAATTGCGTTCAAGTTGCTGCTTCGTACCGTGGCGCGCCATGAGTAGCGAACATGAGACGACCCCGCGGAAGCAACGAAGTTCAGTGTGGAGCTTTTTTGACCGAACTGGGACTGGATCGTCAAAGTGTCGCACTTGTGGCTGCGTTTTGAAGACACCGTCCAACACTACCACGCCGTAGATAAACCACCTGAAGCGCCATCCAGCTGCCCACAAAGAGTATAGCAGTCGCATCGCAGCCACCACAACGACGCCGGCATCAAACAATGCCGGTAGTAGGCAAACGACGAGTCCATGCACAGGTTTTCTTCCGCAGCTAAGCGCCAACAGTACCCGCTCCCGGGAGCTCACCATGAAAATTGGTTCATTTATTGCGTCTGGTCTGCACAGTTTTTCAATAGTGGAAGAACGAGGCTTTATTGCACTCATGAAGTGCGCAGTTCCGAATTTCACAGTTCCTATCCGCACAACGTTTTCCCGGAGTGTCGTGCCAGAATTGTACTCTGCAACAAGACATGCCGTGCACGAGAAGTTGCAAAGCATCTTGAAGACTTGCGCGGCATCCATTGCAATTACGACGGATGGGTGGACATCACGCGCAGGGGACAGTTTTGTAGCTGTGACTTGTCATGTACTTAGCGAGGAATTTGAGCCACATAACTTCGTGCTTGCGTGCCGGTCACTCCGTGAGAGCCACACAGCAAGCAACTTGCGTTCCCTACTTCAAGGAATTTTCATGGACTGGGGTATCAGTGACAACCTTCCATGTTTTGTTGTCACTGACAACGCGAGAAATTTTGTTTCCGCTATTCAGCAGGCTCTGTGGGTTCGCATTTCATGCTTCGCACATACTCTACAACTTTGTGTTCAAGATGCCAAGAAAGAAACTATTGGCTTCGCCAACATGTGTGCCAAAGCGCGGACCATCTTCGGCTACTACAAGCGGAGCAGCACTGCGAGGGCAAGACTGCAGGAAATACAGAAGCAGCTTTCCGTTGACCCTCCACTTGAGCTCGTCCAAGATGTTCCAACGCGATGGAACAGCGAATTTGCGATGCTGGCTCGTCTGCTCAAGCTGAAGACTGCCGTGACGATCGACCTGATCGAAAATGATTCGGTTCAAAACTTGACAAATGGAGAGTGGCGTCAAGTGTCGGCCTTTGTGACATTTCTTCAGCCAGTGGATGAGGCTACACCAGCGCGTGTGCCGAGTCTTACCCGACGCTATCTTTGGTCGTGCCCCTCGTTCACTGCATGAAGCTGTTGCTTTGCGACAAAACAAGCGACTGTGATGAGTACGACTTTGCGCAGAACCTTCTGAAATCGATAAACGCTAGGTTTCCGGCTGTAAGCACTACTGCGCCCAATTGTCTTGCCACATTGCTTGATCCACGTTTCAAAGATGTATGCTACGGTGACGAAGAAAAAGTGGAAGTGTGAGCTCTGATGCATTCAGTGCTCAAAGAAATGTCTGGCCGTTCAGCAGACGTGGAGATGCCTGCAGACTGTAGTGCCAACCAAAGTGGACAAGCCAGTGAGTGTTCTCCATTGTGGAAAATTTTCAGTAGCTTGGCTGCAAAACAAAAAGAGGGTGCTGATCTATTAATGCAGGAATTGTCAGGTTATCTTGAAGCTCCGCTGCTGCCACGTCAAGACAACCCTTTTCAATGGTGGCAGAGCGTAGGTAAGGCAAAGTACAAAAATCTGGTGACGGCAGCAAAGCGCTACCTTGGTATTCCTGCAACCCAAGTGGCTAGTGAGAGGCTTTTCTCAGCTTGCTCTAATACAGTTACCAGCAGAAGAGAGTCGCTGAGTTCGAAACACGTTGAGGAACTTGTGTTCTTGCACGGGAACTACCGATATTGCCCTAAAGCGCTCTGAGAAACACAATTGCTTTTTGACGCTTTCAGCTTGACCAGCACGAGTTTGTGTAAGTAAATTTAGCACAAGGCAGATTTCGCAATACCGAAGTTCGTGGAAAATCCACACATAGCCCGTGTTATTTATCATGTGAGTAGTTTGCATTATGTAGGTGGCCTACTTGAAGTTATTTTGTTTCGTGCTTTGTAAATATAAGCCCTTGCGTGTTGCTCCGTGTAATTTTATTATCACTGCTGTATACAAAATTACCTCAATATACGTAATTGTGGTGTTTTTGTTGGTTAAATAGAATTGTCATGTGCCTTGTTAACGTTTGTGAATCTCGTTTTAAATAGAACTTGCAATTCTAGGGTGATTTTCAAAACCTGAATAAAGTTTATCTATTCCTTTCCATTCAAAATTGCTGCCTTACTATTCGAAAACTATTCGAATAATATTCGATTCGTATTCGTATTCGATTCGGTTTCATCACTATTCGATTCGTATTCGATTCGGTTCTGAAATCCACTATTCGCACACCCCTAGTCGTTGGGGGATTTGAGCCACTAACAAAATGGACGAGTCCATGGCTCCAGTAGATACATGTGTTTTTCTTTTCGTTTCCTTTCTTGCACTCACTGTGACATTGGCCGAAGAGTGATAATGATAATAAAAATTATATTATTTAGGGTTAAGATGCACTGTCTACAAATGCGTCATATTCGCATGACAAGATTTCAAGACGCTCACTATTACATTCCAAGAAAGAGAATGAAGGAATGTGTTGTTTTGTGTGAGCTTCAGTAATTAATGTTAATTAGCATGTAACTAAGTACCTAATTACTCTGCCATCAGTGAGCTTTAATACTTGCATAAAGAGAACCAACTATTCGGCTCGAAAAGCATGTATACCTTCTCTTTTGGTTGTATTCGTTTCGAGCGGAGAAGAAAATACTCTTGACGTTGGCCCTGGAACGCGACCCGTCGAAAGATCGTGTAACTTGGCAGTGTCTCCGGCAAAGTGGTCCTCTGCAGCAATACGCAGGGCAATGAAGCTAAATTACCGCTAGTTGTTCAAATAGGAAGCGTGCACGAATGTGCACACTGAGTTTCAGGCCATTTCAAGAAACACGCAGCATGGGACGCGTCTCGAATAAGGACGCCGTGTCGCAACGGTTTAATAATACATATAATAATAATAATAATAATAATAATAATAATAATAATAATAATAATAATAATAATAATAATAATTAGTATTATTATTATTATTATTATTATTAACATTATTATTATTATTACTACTATTACTATTATTATTATTATTATTATTATTATTGCTAGTCGGGATGCAGGTTGCTATGCTCGTGCCCGTTTTTCGATAAGCAGGTGATTTTCCGCTGTGAAAATTGCTCTAAACGAGTTCATGCGAAGTGTATAGCCTGGTCTGATGACGAGCTGCGACTTCTGAAGTCTGGATCGCGCTTATTTTGCTGCACTTTATGTGATCCGAGCCATGCTGCTGGTAAGCCTAGCGAAGACAACTCGGCGGCGTGCTGCGATGAACATTGCAGCTCTCAAACCGGTTCCCTCTCCACGTTTTCCTCTCGGTGTGGCGATCTCGCCGGTCTGCGCTGCCTCCGTAAAGATCACTCACTCGGCGTTCAACAACAAGCCCGCGTCGTCGCCTCACTTCGTGCAGAGGTCCGCTTCCTGTGTGAGGAGCTGACGCGCCGCACGGCCGTTGTGGCAGGGAAGGCACCTGAAATTACCCCAGCGCATAAGAAGGCTGACCGATCTGTGACCTCGAATGAACCTGCGTATCCTGAACCTCTCTCAAAACTCTTTCATCTTCGTATTCGCCGCCAGCTGACGTAGACACGTCCGAGCGTGGCAGTGTGATGCCTGCGGCAGCCTCTTCTGCAGCGGTAACTGAGGGAGATAGAAAGAAGAAACCCGCCTCGTTTGGAGCTATGAAAGAATCGACCATACCTGTAGCTCAACGGCCACTACGGCCAAAGGCCATTTTTGTTAGTAAGCTGAGCCCGTACAGCACGGCCGCTGATATCAAAAAGCATATTGCTTCATTGCATCTCCCTCCCATCTCCTGCCGGCGACTTCAAGCAAAATTTCAGTCCTATTCTTCATTCTACATCGAATTTGACGAGGAAACACTACAACGCCTGAATGACCCTTCGATGCGGGCCCTCGGATGCCTCCTCAAGCCATTTCGTAGGAAGCTGCGCGAGGACATGCTTCGTCCCTCTGAGCTAGTGACTGGAATCGAAAGTGCCGTGTAACGTAGACATATTCTACCAGAATACTTGTGGTATGCGTACCAAGACACTCGAGTTTTCCTCTAACGTTATTTCGTCGTCTTTTCCTATTATTGCTATTTCTGAAAGCTTGCTAGGCACTGAAATTTCCTCATCTGACTTTTTCACCCTACCTACACTACCTTCCGCAGTGACCGAGATTTCGGGAAGACCCTGAAAGACCCTGAAAGAGATTTTGGGAAGACGGAAAGACCCTGAAGCTATAGAACATTCGATCTGGTTAAAAACCGACCTTGAGCGCAGTGAAAAATTGTTGATTGGATGTATCTATTTACCGCCCAGCGTTTCCCCTGCCTCGTTTAATGATGTCATGTCTTCCATTGAACTTGTGATACTATTTAATAGTGGGTACATAATTATCGTTCTTGGAAATTTCAATGCACTTGGAATTGACTGGAGCACGCTTACCTTTTCTCATTATAATCATTTCATATAGAAAAAGTGCAGCCTGCTCTTAGACTTGGTGGCGTTAATTCTAAAAGGGTCGTCCACAGGGATCAGCATCAGCTTATCTTGTAGAAACCGCCCTAGACGACCCATTTAGAATAAAAATTCCACTGAAGTCGTTGACTTTCTGAAGAAGCAATCAGGCACCACGTTGAAGGCTTTCTTGATTGACATAAAATAGCTTTATTACTCCCTCCCGCACAAAGGTTTCATAAAGTGCATATAAGAATGCATTGACGGTTTTGGAGTGCTGGCGTTTCAGAACAACGCGTGTATGACGTCCAAAGGGTTCTTAGACCTCTTAATCTCTGTACATTACGTTAACATTCGTTCAACGTAGTGATAAGACGTACATTCAAAAAGAGGGTGTTTCAATCGGGTCGTCCATAGCCCCTTTTCTGAGTTTCTTGCTGCTGGCCAAGTTTGACAGGGCATTGAAGGAAAGGCTTGGGGAATTATCCGTCATAAAAACCTTTCGTTATGTGGACGATTATCTGATAATCTTGAACTGCGATTCAGACATTTTTCACGCTAAGGTCACGCGGGTGTTACAAACGTTTTGCGAATGCCTCTGTCCGCTCGCGCTGACACACGGGACTCCGGAGAGAGAGAGAGCATCCGCTTTCTCGACTTAAAGATTTCATTCTCGGAGCACCACATGTGCTGGTGTTATGAGCCCCGTTCGCAGAAGGCTATTCTGCCGTTCTCGTCGGCACATAGCAAACCAGGAAAGAGAGCGATCGTACAGTCATGTTTCTAGACCGCATTAGAGAGTTCCTGCCATCACGTGTTGGAAGCCATTCGCCTGGCACAGTCAAAGCGCATGGAAAGAGAAGGTACCCACGCCCGTTGCTTATTTCTGTGGCAGAGGCAATGCACAGAAAGAGGAAACATAAGGGCAGTGACGGTAACGAAGAGCGCACCACAGCGGAAAAGCGGGAAAAGTTGGCGGTCATTCCGCATATGCACTCGGTGTCTCATCTAGAGCACTGCACGGGACGGATTTTACGGCCCGGGCCCGGCCCGGGCCCGCTTTATGAAGCCCGAGCCCAGCCCGGGCCCGTGGTTCCAAGCCCGGGTCCGACCCGGGCCCGGGCGTACTTGACCGTACCCAGCCCGAGCCCGGCCCGGGCCCGTCGTTCCAAGCCCGGGCCCGGCCCGGGCCCGCGCGTTCATTGCTAAACTAATCCAGGGCGCGCTTGTTCATGACCAGACCCAACCCGGGCCCGCTAGAGGATATTAGTTGTTGATGATGATTATTAATGATGCCGTGCGCTTTGTAGCGGGCGATCGGACGGAAAATCCGGTGTGTACATGAATCGAAATGTTGCTTTGCGCGCTGTGGTAGCTCAGCGGTTAAGCTGCATCGCTGTTAAGTCCTAGGACACGGGTGCGATTCCCGCGGCCACGGCGGCCGCAATTTGATGGGGGCGAAGTGCAAGAACACCAGTCTATATACTTATCTTTAGGTGCACTTTAGAGAACTCAAGGTGGTCGAAATTAATCCGGTGCTACTACGACGTGCCTCGTAATCATATTGTGGTTTTGGCACGTAATACCAAGGAATATAAATGAAATGTACCGTATGTGTCAACCTAGAATAAAAGACCGAAATCTTTATTCCTCCCATGGGAACAACCGTGATCTGGCCCACTATCAGTTCTGTTAATGTATATATCTATCTATATATATATATATATATATATATATATATATATATATATATATATATATATATATATATATATATATATATATATATATATATATATATATATATATATATATATATACGTGATCTGGCGTGTTTATAAGGAAACCCACCACGATGTACTTGTTGCTTTGGCAAAGTCTGGTCCAGCAGACGAAACGTTAGTGAACATATACAGTGCCAATCTATATCTATACTGGTGAAAAAAAAAATAGCACTTCAACTGTTTTTCTATTTTTATTGCTAAGCTTTACTAATGCCATCTTATGCTTTACTAATGCCAAGATGCCATAAGAGCCAGCTCTTTGCACGTGTCACTTCAGCTTGGCACAGTATTACCTTAGACCATGCAATGCATAATGTTCGCATGTGCTCGAAGGCCCGACTTACCGAGTCCGGCCCGGCACGGCCCGCAGCCTCAAGCCCGGGCCCGGCCCAGGCCCGCGGCTTCAAGCCCGGGCCCGGCCCTGGCCCGAATTTTCAAGTCCGAGCCCAGCCCGGGCCCGCCGAAAAACGCTTCGGACGGCCCGGCCCGGCCCGCGGGCCGGGCCGGGCCGGGCCCTTTCGGGCCGGCCCGGCTCTAGTCTCATCGCCTCTAGTCTCATGCAGTGCTCTAGTCTCATCGCCTAAAGAAAATAGGACAACGCCTCAACGTGAAAGAGCTTTTCAGTGCTCCAGACAAGTTATCCCAGTTGGCAAACAGGACCTTCCCCGTGAAGAGGCGCGGTAAACAGTGCGTGGTCAAGCACAGGACGCAGTTTGTCGACTGTGCGCAGGGCGTGGTGTGCAGGATCCCATTGTCTTGCGGCGCGTGATACGTGGGCCAGACGGGCAGATGCCTGAACGAGCGCTTACGGGAGCACGCCAATAACGTTCGTAATTGCAAAGAAGGCTTCCTGGCGCTTCACGTGAGCACGTGTGGGTGCACTCCGCAGTTTGAAAGGACCACAGTTCTGGATAAGATTAAAGAAATGCAAGAGCGCATAATCTGTGAGGCAACTCAGATGGCGCGTGGAAGGAGCACGTGCGTAAGCAAGCCATCAGTTGCATTGTCAGACAGGGAGCTGTTTTTATTGGATGCGCGAGTCGGCGTAGCAGGCTCAGTGATAGCTGATGTTTAGTTGTTTCGTATTTTAGAATAACAGAGAGCTGAGCTAGTTGGTAAGTATCCATTCTAAAAAGACAGGGCGTGCAAACAAGGACACAAGAAAGAAGTCAGGACACCACAAACGCCGACTAACAACTGAAGAGACGCACAACGGCTGAAAAGAAAGAAGGCACGAAAACTTATCTGCGCATGCCCATGCAACAGGCGAACCTATCAATCCTGCACGCGTGGCGGTCTACGTTGAAGATAACTGTTAAGGCATTTGATTTCATCTTTATGCAAGTTAATCGACGGTTGGCTCACGCATGCGTTACCACTATTCTCGATATGCCATGCTTCTATCATCAGGCGCGTTTCTTCATTTCTATGACGGTACAACACTGCGCATTCATCGAATTTTGGCGTGCACTTACAATCTCGGCAATGTAAAGATAGATTAGAAGGTGAGCCTCCTGTTAGCGATCTCTTATGTTCCAACAATCTCTGGTTTATGCACCGGCCCGTTTGTCCTACGTAGAAGCGACCGCAGCTGAAAGGGATCTTATACACCACACTCGTACGGCAATCAGTGAATTTGTTGGTGTGTTTTACGAAACAAATATCGCTCCGCTTCTTGTCTTTTACTCGCTCATTCTTCCTCTGCACAGCGGCGCAAATCTTACCTAGCTTATTGGCAGCCGCGATAACAACATTAACGCCGTATCTACTTCCTACTTCCTTTAGCCTGTGAGACACGCAATGAATGTACGGTATGGGCACCGTGCATACGTTAGGAGCCGCCACAGTCGCGCGCTGCCTCCAGCGCCAAAGCGGCCACGGCAGCAGATTTGGCGGGATGGGGGGGGGGGGGAGGCAGACGACACAGGCGGCGGCAAGCCACTGCTCCGTGTTTTGGTGCTTCGCTTGAAGCGTTCTCTTTCCCGTTTGCTTCCAAATGACGTCAAATTGTTATCAGCTGTCAGAGAACGTAGCGTTAGCGCATGTGCTTCTTTTCGCCAGACCTCGTGTATCCTCAGGCGAACGCGGCAACATAAAATGCATTAACTGGGGGAAGACAACGGAGGTGACGAGCCCGCTGAGCGAAACTGCGCACGTGTAACGCGGGCCGTCTCACTCACTAAACAATCACAGCTTATCACCCTCGAGCTAACGCGGCAGCGAACTCAGCGGCAGCTTGAAACCGGCAATACCAGCAATTGCACTGTCACGGCCGCTGAATGAAAAAAAAAAAAAACGCTTTCCATCGAACGGCCATGGCACTGCATTCGCTGCGCCGACTTATTCAGTGCAGCCGAGTTCGTCGTCGCGGCTCGTGTTTTGCTGCCATGGCACTGCAAAGCGTGCCAATTATTATTACGCTTGGATTCAGAGAGCTACGTGATATAGATGGTTTCTTCCGAGGAGCTAACCTGAAGAATGGCAGGGAACTCCTCGAAGCAGGTCACGTTCACGGCGTCGTGGAAGAGGTGTTGCTCGGCAGATCAACAATCACGGGCAAATGCAACCCCAGAAAAAAAAAAAAAAAACCATCTATTTGCAAAACTCGCTTTTGTCGTCGAACGAGTGCGATCCAGCGTTCACGCCGATTCCGTGCATATTCTCTAAATAGAAACCGGTAAAAACGCGTGCCCAGAGAATTCCTGTAGGGGTTATTGCACCCAACAACGCAGCAATTATTCCTGGAGTTCGGCATTCCTACGAACAGCGGAACCGGCACAAAACGAACTGCCCGCGAAAATACCTCGCGCCGTCACAGCGGGAGCGTGGAGCGAGCAGGGGTGCAATCGCGGAGCGATGTTGTATGCTATATTATTCTTATCGTCCACCACCTGCGGCTGATTGATCGCGTTGATAACGCGGACGACCCGTCGCTCTGGTCACTAGCCAAGCGCGAGAAGCACGAAAAGTGTAGTCATCGTAAAAGGCATAGTTCCTCGACTTCACCCCATTGCGAGCGCGTCAGAGCATCCCGCCAAATCTGCGCTTCTTGCCGCTAGGGACGCCGAGCGGAGTTACGTCTGCACGGAGCCTATACCTACGACATGTTTCTTGTTATCGCTTTCTGCAACCATGCTCGGACTTAACACAATAGACTTCTTTAAACGTTCAGCGACCGTGGCCACTGCATCACGAGGAAACCCTACATCTAAAAGACGCTTAACCTGTGCGTTAAAGCGATCACTCATTTTGTGCTCACACGACTTGGTGAGGGCTGATTTAAGGCAAGACATGGCGATACCGTTTTTTACAACCTTCGAGTGCTTCGACGAAAAATTTAACAGCGGTTTCGAAGATTTTAACAGCGGTTCCTGAAGAAGAGCGTTCCCCCTGCATTTCAGACTGCGTTGCTAGCATCAAGGGTTCTAATATGCATCTCAAGTGTTCTGATCCTGTCCAGCCTTTGGTTAATTACTGTGTTGAAAAGAAACTCAGACCAGTAATTTCAGATAAGGAAGGGTTTTTTGTAATTATGCCGGACAGTTTGTTCTCGGAAAAAGCATTAACAGCCATAGAACAGAATTTTAGGACGGTAAAACTTAAGCCATCGGTAGTCAGGCAACGTGCTGTCGACCTTTTGTTAAGACATAATCTTGAGAGAATAGCTTGTAATGTCAAGAAGGCTAAATCACTTACTTTAGAATTGTTCTTTTCAGCCAAAACACATAAGAACGAGATCCCATTTCGAGCAATCGTTTCAGAGCAAGGCACCTGGCAAGTCGCTGTATCTAGTTATTTGCAGAACTGCTTAGCCTCTTTGAGTTTTTCAGACCCTTTTCGTATGCGTAATTCTCAGGCACTAGTTCAGTTCCTCTCCGAGGAGAACCCTGGCTGTTGTAAGGCTTTTAGTATGGATATTGAAGACCTGTATTATTCTTTGCCGCATGAGGAGTTGTTAAATTGTGTTAATGAATGTATTAACGAACAAGCGCAGCAGACGGTTTTCACCGATAAATGTGGTGTTTCTACCGCGGCATTTCTAGAAATCCTTTCCATGTATTTAAAGTCGACGCTTGTAGGTTGGAAGGAAGGCGTTTATGTGCAGAAATCAGGGATATGTATTGGTTCTAAGGTTGCTCCGGTTCTTAGTGATTTATACCTTAGCAAGATTGACAATCTTTTGGAAGGCGCCTTAGGTAATTCGGTTATTAAGGTTTTTCGTTATGTTGACGATTACTTGATCTTTTGTAGTGGTGAGGACTTTGAAAAGGTGGTAACTTCCGTGAGCGAAAAATTTGAAATTAATGGAGGCGGGCTGAGCTTTACTAAAGAGGTGCCTCAGAATAATGGAATACAATTTCTAGACATTTCCTTAACGTTCCAGAAGAACCACGTGTGCTGGCAGTATTCTCCTAGATCTTCGAAACCGCTGTTAAATTTTTCGTCGAAGTACTCGAAGGTTGTAAAAAACGGTATCGCCATGTCTTGCCTTAAATCAGCCCTCGCCAAGTCGTGTGAGCACAAAATGAGTGATAGCTTTAACGCAAAGGTTACGCGTCTTTTAGATGTAGGGTATCCTCGTGATGCAGTGGCCACGGTCGCTGAACGTTTAAAGAAGTCTATTGTGTTAAGTCCGAGCATGGTTGCAGAAAGCGATAAGAAGAAACGTGTCGTAGGTATACCGTACATTCATTGCGTGTCTCACAGGCTAAAGAAAGTAGGAAGTAGATACGGCGTTAATGTTGTTTTCACGGCTGCCAATAAGCTAGGTAAGATTTGCGCCGCTGTGCAGAGGAAGAATGAGCGAGTAAAAGACAAGAAGCGAACCGATATTTGTTTCGTAAAACACACCAACAAATTCCCTGATTGCCGTACGAGTGTGGTGTATAAGATCCCTTTCAGCTGCGGTCGCTTCTACGTAGGACAAACGGGCCGGTGCATAAACCAGAGATTGTTGGAACATAAGAGATCGCTAACAGGAGGCTCACCTTCTAATCTATCTTTACATTGCCGAGATTGTAAGTGCACGCCAAAATTCGATGAATGCGCAGTGTTGTACCGTCATAGAAATGAAGAAACGCGCCTGATGATAGAAGCATGGCACATCGAGAATAGTGGTAACGCATGCGTGAGCCAACCGTAGATTAACTTGCATAAAGATGAAATCAAATGCCTTAACAGTTATCTTCAACGTAGACCGCCACGCGTGCAGGATTGATAGGTTCGCCTGTTGCATTGGCATGCGCAGATAAGTTTTCGTGCCTTCTTTCTTTTCAGCCGTTGTGCGTCTCTTGAGTTGTTAGTCGGCGTTTGTGGTGTCCTGACTTCTTTCTTGTTTCGTATCTTTGCTTCTGTTTCCACCTTTTTTCACCGCTTGTTTTACTCTTTACTCGGGTATATATAAGAGCATTCTTGTCAATAAAAATTCAGTTGGAAGTCAGCGCTTGTCCCGTCTTTTTATTGTGCGCCGTGTGTTATTGTCGCGGTGTTAACCTTAAGTATTCACAACCAACTAGCCCAGTCTGCCACTTTATTAAGCTAGGACTACCTAGGTGCCCATCAGTCCACTGCCTCTTCAGCATTGCGCCTTATGTGCAAGTTACGCATTTTTTTCCCTCATTGAGCGCGACAGCGATTACGCATACCGGAGGCGGCGGCAAACAACTACGCCTTAAAAAACAGCTGTTGTTTTGATCTCGTAATCTTTTCGCTGTGAAACACAGAGGCGAGCAAGTTTTAGGCGTGCGGGGAGTCGAAATAGGTTAAAGGCTAGCCTTCACGGTAGTTGCGCGTATTAGTCGATGATAGTTATCCTTCTTGCCACCACGCCCCGCCGCGGTGGTGTGGTGGTTATGCCGCTCGACTGCTGACGCTGCATTTTTGATGGAGGCAAAAATGCTTGAGGCTCGTGTATTTAGAATTACGTGTACGTTAAATAACCACAGACGGTCGAAAATTGCGGAACCTTCCAGTACGGCGTTTCTCATAATCATATCGTGGTTTTGGGACGTGAAACCCCAGACATTATTATTATTCTTGCCATCACTTGCTTGAATGAGTAAACTCCTACGCGCACACGGCCAATGTGATTACGTGTCAAAGCGGTTGCCTAGCAGTCACGCGTGTTCATAGAGTGATTGCTTTTGACAGCAGGGGCTCGCATTGTTTTATTTTGTTTTATTTGTTAATCTACAACATGGAGACACGCTATTGGAACGACGATATTTCAAAGCTGTTGGCGGCGGAAAACTGATATCTCAACCAATGTTTAATTGGTTTATAATATCGGGGGTTTTACGTGCCAAAACCGCGTTATGATAATGAGGGACGCCGCGGTGGAGGCCTCCGATTATTTTGACCACTTGGTGTTCTTTAACGTGTGCATAAATCTAGGTACACGGGCCTCTAGCATTTCGCCTCCATGGAAATGCGGCCGCCACCGCCGGGGTTCGATCCCGTGACCTTCGGGTCAGCAGCCGACCACCGCGACCGCAATACCGCCGAGGCAGACTTACCCATTTTTTCACAGCGATTGTTGCAGAGAATCAACTCCTATCAGAAGGTATGGAACTTCTTATGAACGCGTAGCAAAGGTTCGTGACATTCCAAATTGCCTTGAGGCATATGATGAAGCTCACCGATCGTCCGCGAATATAAAAACGCAAAAGTTCTTTAAAGAGTTCGGGAAAGCACAATATGCCGACGGAACAAGCTCATCTACTTACAAGAAAGGTAGGCGATAACCCCTTCAGTCACGGTGTAGACAACTGTGTGCATCTATTTCGGAAGTCCGTCACGCAGCGCGTATTTTTTCAAATGGCCTAAGACTCAGTGTGCACATTCGCGCAGGCTTCCTGAGTGGACAACTATGTCATTTACCTTCATTTTGCTGCGTGTTGCTGTAGACGATCACACTATGTTCGACGATCGTTCGACGTGCCGCGTTCCAGAACGAACGTCAAGAGCATTTTTTTTCTTCACTCGAAATGAATACAACCAAAAAGCAAACTGTGCATGCATTTCGGGACTAATAGTTTATTCGTTTTATGCAAGGATTGGAGCTGTCTGCATACAGAACAACTAGCTAATTATTTACATGCTAATTAACATTTATTACTGAAAAACAGAGAAACCAACACATTCCTTCATTTTATTTCTTGGAGTGTAATACTGAGTGCCTTGGAATCATGCCATGCGAGTTTGGCGCATTTGCAGACAATGCGTCGTCATTCGAGACTGAAGGGGATAAGTATTGTTTTATTTTACCATCACGTGAGTAGTTGTACGGCCGTAAGCGCGCACGATTTCTCGTGAAGGGTTGCGGGTGCAAAGTTGCGTCGCACCCCCCCCCCCCCCGCACCCCACCTTCTCTCTCGGTCCACTCGCAAACACGACACGCTTCACAATGGATGGGAAAAATTAAAATGAATGAATGAGGTGCTTCTCACGATTGTCTGCACTAGATATATAGCTTTCCGGGAGGGAAGGCAGGAAGTCAACAGTTCTTGGAATTCAACATGAGGGGTCTTCCGCCGCTATCATCCACAAAAATGTACGTAGCCATAACCATGCTCTTGAAGGAGTGACGGGACAGGTCCCACCCAGTAAAAGTTTAGGGCAGACTTCTTGCCCCCCCCCCTATTTAGGTGATTGGAAGGGGGGGGGGTGTTGTTGCTTGTGCGCACGTCTATCGTATCGGCATTATAGAAACGGCGTGTGTGTTCCTGCCAACTGTCTCATGCTAGAACTCATCGAAACTTTTGGCAGCCCAACTTACGGAGTCAGAATTCCGCCGAAGGATTTTCTTATACAATCTTCTGTTTTTTATATTTTTGGAAAGACCGGTGGACTTCGGACATGCCCCCAAACAAACATCCTACGTTTCTCGAAATTGCGTCCCTTGTCCTGTTTTTTTTTAATTTCTACGCGTCTCATCTTTATTCTACCAAGAGCACTGGTTGGTGTGCTCTGCAGAATGAGTGTCAGCGATGAGGTTTGCTTTTACGAAGAACGTACTTTCAAAACACCATCGCCTGAAGTATGATCATTGAAGGCTTATAACTTCTAAGAGCGGACATCAACATATCATCAGTGCAGCTTATTGGAGAGAAAAAAAAATGCAAGTGAACGTTTCTAGGGAAATTCATGAACAGCGTGACCGATTTCACCGAAAGAAGCCCCTAGGCAGGGCACCAACGTCAACATAACTAAGTGCCCCGTTTCCGTGTTCCTTTCTCCTGTGTTATCGTTCTTTCGCGCGCCACCTTTTAAGATGGGTTGCCAACTAACCCAGCAGGCCGTCCTTCCCGAATGATAGAAAACTTCTCAACAAACCTCTCAACAAAATGATCTACTATAATCTGGAATCTTCTCAGACATTCTGGCGCGCTTTGCGCAAGACAGCAGCTACACGTGCAATGGGCCGGTAACACAAAACATAGACAGAAAGGAGTGTGTGTGGCAATATGATTCAGCAAGCTATTTTGAAACATTGCTGGACCTTGGAGGAATACAGTAACGAAAGTGACATATGATAATCACATGATTGCACCATAAAGTGCACTTAGGTTCGATAATACTGACGTATGTCGCACCATAAGCTACCCATTAAACGCCAGTGCTGTCGCCGTGCCTAGTAAGCCCGCGGATGCACACAGCTTCTACACCTACAAGAACACGTCGATCCATCTCGTAACCCTTGGCTCAAAGCCATAAGATAGAGCATTGAAGTACTCGCTGTCTGCTTCGCATGAAACCGACTCCCACAATGCATGGGATCTGCCGAATCTTTTTAACACGAAAGTGGTTTCCCGGGGACGACCAAGACTTCAGCGACGTATTTCCGTAACGGATATGATGTTGATAAAAAGAACGCTAACGAATGAGAGAAAAAACTAGAAGAAAAAGTTTCGCCGCCGGAAATCGAACCTACGCGCTCTCAGTCCATGACAATCAGCACCCGGCGCTCTTCCGACTAAGCTACCGAGGCAGACACCCGACACTCCACAAACGCGCCTTATATGTCTCACACGTTCTCTATCACAATGTGCTCTCTGTTGGTAGGCCTAGGCGGCGCAGGGCTGTGCCACCGTCTGTGAGGGGTGCAGTGAAGTAATGCGTCATGACACTTACTAGCTCTAATATGGAACGATTCGGCGACGACTCTGTTAAAGCATGGTCTCCGAGATCGCGCGCTATCTCGGAGATGATGGTTGAAGCGCCTCGATACCAGCGAAGAACACTGGCCGCGCTGGCATCGGGGAGTCGCTCTAGACGCCGCTACGTTCATTGCCTGTCGCTTCGTGTTAGCGTATGATTGCTCGTTGTCGTAGTGCAGCTGCCACATGCACCACGACAAGACGGCGGCGAAGCACTCTTCGCCGCAGACTGCTTCGAGTGCGGTAGCACCGTCTAACAAAACTGCTGCAATAGGGACTGCTGAAAGGCAACAATGTCGAAAGGCAACGTGCCTTCGTGCAGAGAGACAGAAGCCAGCGGGACGTGGAACGCACGTTCGCGGCTCTAGCTACGAACCTCTGCCTCCGGTGTTGCTGAAGAGCAGTGTTTGCACGAGCGCAGTCGTAGGTTACTCTAATAATCGGAAGCGCACACCGCGCCGTTTCTCTCCTTAATTGACAACGCTTTTGCGCCGCCACGGTGGTCTAGTGGTTATGGCGCTCGACTGCTGACCCGAAGGTCGCGGAATCGAATCCCGGCAGTGGCGGCTGCATTGTCGATGGAGGCGAAAATGTTGAAGGCCCAGTACTTAGATTTGGCTGCACCTTAAATAACCCCAGGTAGTCGACATTTACGGAGACCTCCACTACGGCGTCTCTCATACTCATATTGTGGTTTTGAGACGTTAAACCCCAGATATTAATAATAATTGACAATGCTTTTACGTATTGCATATCGAGTATTAGTGTTTATTTGCTTGTTGATGTCATCTTTGGATGGTATTCACGATACGCTGTGTCCAGGTAAATGTTTACAACTTCAGCTACCACAATGGTTAAACCATGAGCCTTGGTTAAACCATCGAGATGCGCCACGAGGCGTCAACGGGGCGGGATTCGCGTCAAATGGAGCTAGAGCTGCCAAACAGCAGTAGACATGGTACAATCTCGCATATATCACTACACAATAAGCACTACTTTTGTCAAGACATGCTTCACTTTCGTGTACACCGATTCCTATTACGGAGGGTTCAGCCATGTTTTAAATGCGAGGCATTTCTTAGCGAACACTTGGTATATTGAGCTTTTCCATCTACATATCTATCTAGCCGCCTACGTCTGGGTGCTCTGATAAACGGCTTCTTATCTTGGTGTAGACCAAAATTGGCATGGGAGGGTAAGAAGATTTGACGAATATGAATTTCGGGACATGAAATGAATACTGTGAAAATCCTGTCACATACCCGTTTACCAAGGGCCGCGGCGTACGGCTAGGCGCCACAGCTGATTGACCGTTTAAATCTACCCAGGAACAGCGAGAACAGGCATTGGTAAGTTAAATGCGAGATCGTTAAGAAAGACTGACAACGGTAGCGTTGATCCGACGAATAGAAAGAATAAAAATTAGGATCACATCAGGAATCGAACCCAGGCATCCTACGTGACAATCAGTTATTCTAACACAGAGCCACGCGAGGTCTCTAAAGTGGTTTGAAAAAAAGTGCCTATGCAGGCGTAATGTCGGTGCAACGTCAATTGTGGTTGTGGTGCTGGCTAATTTTATAGGAAAGCAATAAGCACTCCATATGTACTCCTACGATTCAAGCGTCATATCAGATTAACGTCTGTGGTTCCAGTGTTGGTTCCGCTTTTATAGCAGTCTAATTAACATTACATTTTTATTTCTATGATGCACCAAGCTATATTGAAGCATAGCTCGACCGCGGAGGAATACATTAACGAAAGTTACGTATGATAGTCACATGACTGCACCATAAAATGGACTTAGTTTCGATAAAAAAATCACAGTTTCGCCGCAAAGGCGAAGCAATGAATGCAATAGCAAGAAACTAATGCTATACGAAGTGAGGCTCGCCAATGGATAATCTCAATTTGAACAGCGCTCGTGTTGCAAAGGCGGCCGAAGCAGCGAAGGAAACTAGCGTGCTTCAAGTGTCGAGCTGTGACACTTTATAGTTAGCGCTCATCTTCTGTTTGTTCGTTTAGCGGCGTCTCTTGAGCTCGAGTGACTTTCGTACGCTCCGTAACATGAGCGCGGACATCACGGTGAAAACATGAAACATCCCTCTTGCTCTCACCACGAGAAAACCGCCCGAGCAGACTTTCTTTATTGTGAGGTATGAAAAAGGGAGAAAAAAAAATAGAAAAAAAAATTAAAATAATATAAAAATAAAACCTCGGCCTGCACCATAATAATATAGCAGGCAATGCCAATGAGAAAAGAAAAATGAACAGGGCAGAGCCAAGTTAAATTTTGGAGGGGAAGGAGAACGGGACCCCAACCCAAAGCAGCGGACAAAAAAAAAAAAAAAAAAAAAAACTACTGTTCATGTTACATTGATTTCTTGCTGCTAACATGTGTCAGAGTTTAATCTTCGGTACTGAATCTTGAAAGTGGTAGCTCTTGTCTTGTCTTCGTGGAATCTTCCTTGTCTTGTTTCCTTGGGGGCAGGCTGTTGATTTTTGGTTTAACTTCTACTGATTAAGTGCTCTGTAAAATAATGAAATTTTGATTACTGACCCCCCACCCCCCCACCCCCCACCACGGTAGAATGTGACTTGATTACGTGTCAGTAGTAGATGCGGAGAATATATCTAAGTTGAATTATTCTTGAATTCTTGATTTTCATTTTTTTTTATTACATTACTGATATCTAGTGGTTGAAAGTGCGAGAGAATGGTGAGGCGCTTACATAATCTGTGGTTGACTTGTTAGTGTGGTTAACCTTCCTGCATGAATGACAGCGGAAGGCCAAGGTTCTCCCTGTGCAAATATAAGAAGCGAGCGAGCTCGCCGACGACTTTTAAATGCGCCCGTCGCGTTCCTGCGCCATCTCGCTGGTAATGAAGAAACGCTTATAAGCGCCGGCCGGTCTCTGAGTCCGTCCAGTGGTAAAGGGTGTGTATATAACGCTCGCCTTTAGCTACGGGGAGGACCTGCGTTTCGTGGCGTAGTGGTTAGCGCCACTCGCTGCGGAGCAAGAGGTCCCTGGTTCGATTCGCGCTTCGGAAGCATTTTTCTGAATTATTTTTCTGAATTATTTTTCTGTGGGGCTTTTATATATGTATATACATACTTATACATATGCGGTGCATGACGGCGACGGCAAAATCAAGCCGAGACTGTCCATATAATTGCTATCGCAATAATACTGACGTATCTCCTCTAACGTGAGGGCTGACGTTATGTCGCACCGTAAGTTAGCCCTTAAACGCCATTGTTGTCGACGTGCCTGGTAAGCCCAAGATATGCACACAGCTACTACACTGATAAAAACATGTCGACCTACCTCTTAATGCTTGAGTCAAAGCCGTAATGTACAGCATCGAAGTACTCGCTGACTGCTTCGCATAAAACCGGTTCCCACAACGCGTGGGATCTGCCAAATTTCTTTTTTTTTACTCGATCTTCTCCTCAGCCGTGAATTTGTGTTTGAATGTCTGATAAAGACTCAGACTTAGAAAGCCCCTCTCCGCAGCATTGGTACGCCTCGACACCCAGTCGCTTTCCGAGCAATGATTCGTTAAATGCTGCAAGCTAGAGCTTCACGTCAGAACGCTTTAAAAGGTTTGTTCAGGTTTCCACAAATAACCCGTCTCGTACAGCGACTGTCACATTGCCGCGTTTTAGTGGCACTAGCAACGGTGTCTCTTCGGAGCACTTCTTCTCGAGCACTTACTTTCGGTTTTCCCAATATTCAGGAAAAGCCTTCTAAAAATAGAATTGGTACGAAATAGTTGGTCGTGGTTCAAGTTCAAAGCACATTGGATACGTACCATACTGGTCAATGAGTTTAATCAAGTACCTATTACCTGCCAGGATGAATAATGAAAATTAGTTGAATGGGTTACCTGATGAGTAAACGCTTTTATTTAGAGCAGCTGTGTTCGTCGGGGACTGCCGAAGCGGACCTCAACCGCGCGTTTCTTTCTACGTGGCTTGTGACATCCGCTAAGGCAGCACGACGAAACACTATGTTAATCCAAAGAACACATGGAGTACACGAATTCAGAGGTACGAGTGCCATTACCATACACCTAAGTAAAGGATTAGGATCGCTTAAAAAATGTTAAAATCATTGAATAATGTAACGCATCTTCTAAATAGAGGAGGATCTGTTCAAACTTACGTCATATAGCCTTGATATAGCGTGAGCGCGCGTCTTTAATTCTTGACGTCGAGAAGGGATTTGTCATCAGGAGTTAAGGAAGGAAGACGTTTCATGCTTAAGTTCTGGTCGTTTCTTAAATAAGAGACGTGCGAAGTGACAGAAATTTGACAGAGAGCCTTTTGCGGTTCATTTCTTTGCAGCGTTTCTCACATCAATACCTCGGAAAGATGCACAGGATTGGCGGAGTCGCAAACAGGGCTCTGATGAACCGCAAGTCAGAGCCATCAAGTATTCTATTTGGCTCCATTACCAGTGGACAGGTGAGCATCGTGAGACACAGGGATATTACTCCTCTAAATTGTACATGGTAATGAGGCGAAAGCGTTACATAACTCGCCAGTAAAAAAATGGCCGTGTATCTACGTGCTTCGCGGCAAATGTATAAAGACGACAGAAGAGGCGCTGCGTGAGATATGAACGCCATCTGGCAATACGTCGGGAAACATGAGTGCTGTGTTGCGGGCTGGTAGTCCCGGCGCAGCAGCAGGCCAGCGGTGACCAACGCTACCGCCGGGGACGCCAGCCATCCCGAACACCCGGTTTGGCGCGAAGCGCTGAAGCAGAAGAAACGTCCGCACTCAACGAGTACTCCCCACACAGTCTTTTATTTACATGCCGCCTGGGTAAAACAGGAATGCCAGAGCGGCGCCCACAACCGGCAGCCTGAAGGCCGCCCACAACGCTGCTTTTTCTTTTTTTTAATATTTTCTTTTACATTTTTGGCCTCAAAAATAGTTTTTCACCACCACCCCATGGCATCGTACAGTGCAATACAGAACCGAAACCGAAACACAACAATGAGCTCGTGCAGAGGACACGGATGAAGGCAAGTCTCAGCGCACTCGCATTTTCAGCGCAGCTTAAGAAACTAGGGTCTTTAAAATTACGTATGTATGCATTTTCTATTAAAGGAACACACCGCCTAATACTTACCTAGTGATGTTGCGCCTCAGATATGCGTTATATTTACTTTTTGATCGACGAGGTTCACAAGTATGAACAGCCGTACCAGTTCAAGACGGCTGGCTCTTGGGCAAGTGGTTCAACTTTGGCCGAGTGGCTGAATCGAGGGACGTGCCGACAAACAGAAAGACACCAAAATTTCTCCGTTTCAGTATCCCAAGAAAGACTACCGTCTTTACAATCTGTTTAACAAGAAGGGTGCCAATATTCTCGTGACGTGTTATGCATGTGTAACGCACTTGCGTAAGGATGAATATATGTAACATGAATATATTAACAAATTGAATATTTGCATATATTCAACAGATACATCAATATATGGGCAAATTAAGGTAACATAAAGGATATCAAGGAACAATATTGTGAATCAGCGGTCAGTAGATGTACATTGCGCTGAATTTACTTTATTTGATGCGAATGAAGCACACTAAATTCACCAAATTCAACGAATAAATCACGCATAGAGTGATTAAGGCATGAATCATGGCACTCCTAAGAAACTAAATGTTAACCCAAGCAATACACCATGTCACACGAATGCCGACAAGCGAATGCCGCTACCCAACACCTAAGCCAAGGATTGTTGTCGCCTCCCCATTTCTAAAAACTTAAATCTCATGCTTTTTTCATATAACGATGGTATTACAGCGGGTGCAATGAATTTACAGGATGTAGTGATGTACCAATAAGTTCATCTGAAAATAGTCATCATCATCATCATCAGCCTGTCTACGCCCACTGCAGGGCAAAGGCCTCTCCCATGTTCCGCCAATCAACCCGGTCCTGTGCTTTCTGTTGCCACGTTATACCTACAAACTTCTTAATCTCATCTACCAACCTAATTTTCTGTCTTCCCCTCATCCGTTTGCCCTCTCTCGGAATCCAGTCAGTTGCCCTTAATGACCACCGGTTATCCTGCTGACGTGCTACGTGGCCGGCCCATATCCATTTCTTCTTAATTTCAACTATGATATCCTTAACCCCCGTTTGTTCCCTGACCCATTCTGCTCTCTTCCTGTCTCTTAAGGTTACACCTATCATTTCCTTTCCATCGCTCGCTGCGTCGTCCTCACTTTAAGTTGAACCCTCTTTGTAAGTCTCCAGGTTTCTGCTCCGTAGGTAAGTACCGGTAAGATGCAGCTGTTATTACCTTCCTCTTGAGAGATAGTGGTAGACTACCATTCATGATTTGATAGTGCTTGCCGAATGAGCCCCATCCCATCCTTATTCTTCTAGTTATTTTACTCTCATGGTTCGGCTCCGCGGTTACTACCTGTCCTAAGTAGACGTACTCCTTTACAACTTCCAGCGTCTCGCCACCTATCGCAAAGCGCTGTTCTCTGCCAAGATTGTTCCACATTACTTTAGTTTTATGCATATTAATTTTCAGACCTACTCTTCTACTTTCCGTATCCAGTTCAGTAATCATGAGCTGTAATTCGTCTCCCGCGTTACTCATAAATGCAATGTCATCAGCGAATCGCAGGTTACTGAGATACTCTCCATTAACTGTTATCTCTAATTCTTCCCAATCTAGGGCCCTGAAAACCTCCTGTAAACACGCGGTGAATAGCGTTGGAGAGATCGTGTCTCCCTGTCGTACGCCCTTCTTTATTGGGATTCTGTCGCTTTCTTTATGAAGGACTATAGTGGCTGTGGATGCGCTGTAGATGTCTTCCATTATGTTTATATAGGCTTCGTCGATGCCCTGATTCCGCAGTGCTTGCATGACTGCTGATGTCTCCACCGAATCAAATGCCTTCTCGTAATCTATGAAGGCTATGTATAGGGGTTGGTTGTATTCCGCGCATTTCTCTATCACCTGATTGATAGTATGAATATGGTCTATTGTTGAGACGCCTGTACGAAATCCTGCCTGGTCCCTTGGTTGATTAAACTCTAATATCGTATTAATTCTGTTAGCAATTACTTTTGTGAATAGCTTGTAGAAAACGGACAGTAAGCTGATGGGCCTGTAATTTTTCAGGTCCTTCACGTCCCCTTTCTTATGGATCAAGATGATGTTGGCATTCTTCCAAGATTCTGGTATCCTCCCTGTCGAGAGACACTTCGTATACAGGGTGGCCAGTTTCTCTAACATAATCTCTCCACCGTCTTTCAACAGGTCTGATGTTACCTGATCCTCACCAGCGGTTTTGCCTCTTTGCATTCCCTTTAGGGCTTTCTTTACTTCTCCTGTTAATACTGGTGGGATGTCAGATTCCCCTGGGATATTACTGCTTCTTACATTATCAGCCTGACTGTCTCGGCTGCTGAACAGATCTCTGTAGAACTCTTCCGCTACCTCACTTATTCTATCCATATTGGTTATGACCTTGCGATCCTTGTCCCTTAATGCATACATCTGATTTTTGCCTATGCACAGTTTTGTCTTCGTAGCTTTGAGTCTTCTTCCGTTCTTTAGAGCATGCTCAATTCTCTCCATATTATACTTTCTTATGTCGGCTACTTTACGCCTATTGATCAACTTCGAAAGCTCCGCCAGCTCTATTTTGTCTGTTGCATTTGAGGCTTTCATAGCTTGACGTTTCTTAATGAGGTTTTTCGTCTCTTGGGATAGCTTACCAGTGTCCTGTCTAACGACTGTACCCCCGACCTCCACTGCACACTCCTCGGTTAAAGCCGCGTACCTATTCTGAAGTGAAACTCTGAATTCCTGTACTTTCCCTCGCAGAGCTAGTTCATTAATTGGCTTCTTGCGTATCAGTTTCTGCCGTTCCTTCCTCACGTCTAGTTGAATTCTAGATCTTACCATTCCATGGTCACTGCATCGGATCTTGTTAACTACTTCCACATCCTGTATAATGCCCGGGTGGTCGCACATTATGAAGTCTATTTCATTTTTAGTTTCGCCATTAGGACTCCTCCACGTCCACTTACGAGTAGTCCGTTTTCTGTAGAAGGTATTCAAGATCCGTAAATTATTGCGTTCTGCGAAAATAGTGGAAGACACCAATTACAGAGCTAAACTTTAAGTAGAAGAAATTGCGGAAGGAAAACAGAAAAAGACCATTGCTTCAAGGGTGGAAGATGAACTACCCTAAAAGACTGTACGATGTAAACCTTTTCACACCCGTAGGGATGTTTCGATCATTGAAACAACCTTCGTACACCTTTATTTCTGACAATTGTTTTTCAAAGGTTGCAAATACGACGCAAACACCCTTTGCACACCCTTATTTCTTATAAAGGCGCATGAACGGCATATGTTCAGATATAACGCCCTAATAACTGGTAGAGTGGGCGGGGGTGTCACTTGAAATGTTACACCTATACATTTTTAGGAAGAAGTTTCGGTATGTTAGCCTGGCGAATGTTTTAAGCTGTTAAGCCTCAGTTACAATTTACAGCTGCGAGCAGCGATATTGTCTTTCTTTCTCTCTATTCTGCTCGTTTGGCACACACACACACACACTGCTGCAATATTATACGACAGAGCATGCATGCATGAAATAAGCACAGTTGCATCTGGTGTTTTCGCAGTGTAAGTGGTGAATTTAAATATAGTTCTTCCCTGGATGAACTAGCTAAGTGATTTGCTTTATAGTGCTTCAGAAGGAAGAGAGGAAAAGGGGGCGGGGGAGACCGCTCTATTTGTATATTCTAAAGGGACTCGCCAGGGTGGTCTAGTGGTTATGGTGCTCGACTACTGACGCGCTGGTCGCGTGATCGAATTCCGCCTGTGGCGGCCGCATTTTAGATGGAGGCGAAAATGCTTGAGGCCGGATTACTTAGATTTAGGTGCACGTTAATGAACCCCAGGTTGTCAAAATTTTTGGACCCCTGCACTACGGCGTGTCTCATAATCATATCGTGGTTTTGGGACGTTAAATCCCTAAGATTATTATTATTATATATTTTTTAAACAGTGTTAGGGTGAATGTTTGCTTAAACACCCCATCCCATTTCTCCAATAAAGGTGTACTTTTGATGTTACATCCTTGAAAATTGATGCATAATGTATGTAAGTCCATGAAGTATGCCCATGAATAGGGTATAATCCTTCTTGTTACTCTCTTTCTGTGGGGTGCATATGTGTGAGTTATAGACACCAAAAACACATATACGGTTGTAATATGGCTTGCAGTGCACCCTTACACAAACCAAATTAAATTTGAGCTAGCTCGACTCCTCTTCCTCACATTTAACTCATACTGCGCACATGCGCATGCGACCTTAAACCTCCTTCAAAATCACAGATGTCTGTTTTTGACATTGCGCGTCAAAAGTGGTTTCTCACCTAATTCACAAAGAGCAAAAGGATGCTTCGCAATGTTCTTGGCTGGCGCATAATAATTTTTCTGGGGTCTTATTTCATCCAGCAAGCGTCTGCAGAGAATCAGAGTTGGGGAGATTCACCGTACTCGCAAATTTATCGTTGCCATAGAAAACATAGGCACAAATTGAGAGTCGAAATGTGTGTGTTTTCAGTGAAATTCCTTTTGACAAAAACGGCTGTTCAGGATCCTGGTGCGGAATTGCGGCCAAGACTGATACGGTCTCGGTTTCTGCCTAACTTACAAAGGGGAAAACGTTAAATGCAATATGAAACGCGAAAACTGACCGTCGGCGTCCCGCGGCGTCTTGGTCAACATAAGTGATGCAGATAATCATCATTTGATGACGTCACCTACGACGTGATCATGACGTGACTGTGACAACACACGACGTGACGTTGTATGACGGCGTCGTCACATGACATCGCCTCTGTGTCAAACGTGGGCCGTTTCAGGAGGCGCTGCAAAACCACGCTGTGTGCAGAAGGCTTTAGGATGGCGGCGGAGAAGGCCACAAAAAGGAGAAGACGGCTCTCGTCTTCGAGTCGTATTAGGCGAGTGCGTAGGGAACCAGGTGCCTCTTTCTGTGCTCGTGCTTCTTTGCACTCAACCTAAAAACAGCCAGCTAATGATTTGACCGCTTCGCAGTTGCGAAACCTGGACTGCCCACCCTGGACTCATATTACGCCCGTCTTTTAGGTCTTTACGTCATTTCCACATGCGTTTTTCCCTCTTTCTTTTCCATTCCCAACGGATTCACAAGCTCAGTTTTCTGTACGTCCTACAAGTTGTTTACCATGCTGGCTGTATATGCGGCACGAAGTTGTAAAGTTTTTCCAGTATATCACACTCCAATGAGTGTATGATGACAGAGAAC